>NC_045449.1:36454751-36497197 GCF_002776525.5 Piliocolobus tephrosceles | reverse complement strand
CACATCCACATACACCCAACACATGTACACAATACATACACTCAACAAAACACACACACACAACACATACATATACTCAACACACACATCCACATACACCCAACACATGTACACAATACATATACTCAACAAACACAACACACACACAACACATACATATACTCAACATACATACAGATACACCCAACACATATGCACAACACATAACACACGTACTCAACACACACATCCATACACCCAACACATGTACACAACACATTCAACACACCCAACACACACATCCAATTCCACACATACACCCAACACACATACACCCAACAAACACACACACACACACACCTGACACACATACACTTAACACATACACACGCAACACACACACCCCTTGTATCTGTGCTTGCCCATCTCCCACAAGCCCAGCCACCAAGAAGAGACCTGACCCTGGGAACTCAGTATCAGGGGCCTGTCTGCCAGGTCATATGGAAAACATATTTGGCAGGTGAGGGTTGACTGGTGAGGCTGGACGGCCTAATAGAACAGGAGGGGGAGGGTGAGGAGCAGGGGAAGGGGGCCAAGAGGACCGCTGTACAGGATGCTGGTGCAAGCTCCGTCCCCTCCCCACCAGGAGGCTCCCAAGGGGCTAGGCCAGGTGTTGGCATGGCCCTGGTGTTTCAGATGGAGGGCATAGAGGCAGTGGGGGTGGCGACTATGGAGCTGCTGCCCGTGCTGTGTGAGGGACAGACCAGGCAGCCCTGCTCCTTCAGCCCCTCTTCTCACACCCTCCGTCTCCAGGGTGGAGATAAAATTCCAGCCCTCAGCAGCGTCTGATGCTCCACCTCCAGCAGGAGCCTTTATCTGAGATTAAGGATAATGGATTTCCTTTCTTGGATAAGTGTATTTTTTCTTCCTCTTTCAGACTTTTTGTCCAAAATGCACTCAATTCCAGAAGATGGACCTTTTTTTAACAAGTCTTTTTATTGACTACACTCCCCTCCCCACTTCGTTCCTCCTTCCCCCTCCCCCAAGTCTTTCCGTGCTTCAGAGGAAACTTGCTGTTTTAAGTGCGGGCAAGGAGTGCAAAGGAATGACTCGCCTGCGTCCTCTCCCTCCAGCGTCCCCTGGGCCTTGCTCTTACAGCAGCAGAAGCCTAGGTGTCCTGGGGGTTGGGACAGAGAGAAATAACTTGATTTCTTCCTTATTTTTCTTCAGCAATTTCTGCCAGGACCCTCATCTTCAGAAATCTAGATCCTGCCTGGAAGAAATGGGGAGAGGACTTGGTTGGGGGGGTCCCTTCCTTGGTCTCCCTCTGGGTTCATGGCTGCCTTCTGGGGAAGGGAGGGCCTCCAGTCACCATGCATGGTCTCCATGGGAGCTTGGAGACCTGCAGCCAGGGACAACCGTACATTTATTTCACCTGGATCTTTCTTTTTCCCCCTTCAACAGCCCTATTACCATATTTAAATGCAAGTATGTCTCTTTTCATTGACATTTTAAGTAGCTTAGCCTGACCTTTTTAGAGTAGCATGTTCCCCTTTGAACTTCTTTCCCTTCAGTAGTACCGTGTAGCTAGGACAATAGTCTTAGAGTTTAGTGGGCTTCTAGTTCGCTCTGTTTGGGGGAGCTTTGTCTCTGCTTTCTTCCCTCCTCTGCTCCCTGCCCCTGACAGTGCATGTCTTCCTCTCATCCTGTAGAAATTCCTTGTTTAAAAGGCTCAGTGGCTACAGTTGAGCAGCCCTGCTGGGGGCTTTTTATTGAGTTTGCGGCTGGCTTCTGGCACATCATTCAAAACCACAGTCACTGGAAATGGGTCTTGGGGTCAGGCCTCCAAGCATCTGCCTGGATGGCAGAGGATGTGTGTCTTTATATGTATGGGAGTGTATCTGTGTGTGTCCCAGTGTGAGGCTGTGTGTGCGCGTGCTGGTGGCTGAGAGAAGCCCAGGGGAGGGGACTTGGCATACTTCATCTGGAATCTGCAGCTATAAGAAGTTACCTTGGCCTTCTGACTGTTGTTCCCATTGCTGGGACAGCCTTGCTGCCTGGTGCATTTTTAGATAGCATAAGCCTTGGTCAAGAAGAACTCCAGGGACCCCGAGGAAACCCTCTAGTGCCAGTTTCATCTGGTCCATGGGGCTCAGACCGAAGAGCCACATCTAAATTCCCACAATTGCCTCAGGAGGTTGAAACACTGAGAGATCAAATAAAGCCGTAGGGCTCACTCCACATAGACCCCTGCAGCCCCGCGCTCCCTTTCCTCTCTGGCTCCATGTGTATGCAATCACCTGGGACCCCCAAATGCTTCACCCTCGGCCCTGGGGTTGTGATGCTGCTGACTTGATGTTTTGACAAAAGTCTGGAGTTAAAAAGGCCATGCTAACCTGCAGAGCCTTCAGAGAACAGCTGGCATTAAGCCAGCTCCTGGCCAAGGTGCCTGCTCTGTCAAGAGGCCGTCCCAAGTGCCTCCTGCCTGTGGCACGGGGCTGACCACTCTGCCACGATCTCTGCAAGGAGCAGTGGGCCAGCCCAGCCATGCTCAGTTCTACTCAAGACAACCCCAGGGGAGCCACCGTGTGTCAGTGCAGGGTCAACAGGGAGCTCAACCCCGCTTCTCAAGAAAAAAATTCCTCCTACAATTCTTGAATTATTGTTGTGGGCCTTCTAGAACCAGCTTCTGGGGTGACAAATGGGTGAGAATCAAATGCACCTAAAGATGTTGTGCCTTCTGGAAGCCTGACAGCCACTACTCTGCGTCCCTCTCAAAAGCTGCCCCGTGAAAATCCCTTCCCACTCCTGTCTTTGTGTGGAGGGAGGGGGTTGTGTGGCCCGTGACCTGGGTCTGTGCCTGGCCCTTTCAAGGATTCCTCCGTGACACAGGCTCCTCTCTCTCCTGGCCAGGCTTCCCAGCAGCGGCTTATGGACCAGTGGCAGCAGCGGCGGTGGCGGCAGCAAGAGGATCAGGTAGGAAGGTGTATGGGACAGGCGACTCCCAGGCATGCCCCCAGTGTGCAGGGGGAGGTCAAGGCCCTGTCGGATCTGTGTGGCTGCATCTGTCCAACACCACTCTCACCACAGCCCCGGGGAGGGGGTGGACAGGGAGGCGCGGGCAAGGCCTGGCCACCCAGGGCACTTGTAGTAGGGTCAGTCACAGTCATGGGACTGCAAACCAAAGGCAGATTATTATTCTCTGTTAGAAAAAAAAAAAACCTGAGTTTCTTTTTGACTTTGACCGCCCCGTCACCTGACAACTAGCTTCAGGTACCTGTGGTCATTTCCCTCCTTGGCTTTTGCTAATTCAACAGGCTCCCTTCCTTGGGTTCCTGAGCCAGCCAGAGAAATGCTAGGCTGTCCCCTGGGCCCCTGCTGCACTGGCAGGTGGGTTTGCTGGATTCTGGCTAAACCCCTAGAGCACCTGAAAGCCATAGGGCCAGCCCTGAGCCTCAGTAAATGAAGCTGCTGTTTCCGGAGCCGCTGTGCCTCCCAGACTCTTCTTAGCCAGACTCCTCGGCTCCAGCTGCCAAGATTGGGCCTTCTGTACCTTGAGGTTGCTCCAGTCCTTCGGTCTCCAAAGCCAACCTTTTAGATGTCTGGAACCCCTCAAGTGACACGGGAACACTATCCCAGCATTACCATGGGGTCAGGCCAGAGCTGGGACATGTCCAGGATGCCCGGGGTCCCTTTTGTCCCTCTCCCCAAAACGCTTTCTGCCTTTCCAGGCGAGCAGGGCTTCCACTGTGCACTGGGCTCCCTCCCCACCCCTGCTCCCTGAACTGAGTGGTCATGGTTTGCAGCTCTTGCCCCCTATGCCCCACGGACAGGGCTCTGGAGCACCCAGGGAAGCACCTAGTTTGATGTCACGGGGCTCTGAGGAGGGTGGGGCTGGGCAGGGCGGGGGGCTGGTGAAGGTACCGGGAAATAGAGCATTAAAAGCCCAGAGGGCAAATGCCAAGAACCCACACCCTGGGTGATGAAAAGTTGGCACAGTGAGGCCCATTAGAAAACTTCAGTAAAAATCCGTTCCATGCAAACTGGCACTGCCTCGAGCTACAAAGGACCCACTCCCCCGAATCATCCACTCGGGTTTTGTTTGGAGGGGGCTAGGGAGTTCGCAGGGGTTGCCGAGGGGCAGTTTGCCAGAGAGCTGGCAAGTGGGCAGACTGGCAGGCAGGTCCAGAGAGCGGGGCCCCCTTCCTGAGCTTCTGCTCACCACAGCCAGTGTCCAAAGGCCCCACCTGCCCTCTGGCCAGTGTCCCTCGGTCCCCCCAGCCCTGGGCCCTGGGGGCGGGGTGCACAGCTGCCTCGTGTCTCCCTGTGCCATTTAGTTTTTTAACTTGAGTGCTTTTTGGTATCATTATAAACAAGCCTCGGCCCTACCTGTGCCTGGGGTTGGGGAAAAGATAAAAGAAAACTCTTGAGATTTTTGAGTGTTGTTGGTTGTTGTTTTCTCCGTTCAGTTTCTTTCTTTTTATAACTTGGATTATGAAACTAAACTTTAACCCGAAATTAACCCTGCCTCTCTCCCCACCCCACCCCGTTCTCCTTGACTTCATGGCAAGTTTAAAGGGCAGCATGGGGTTCTTTATGAATCTGAGAGCCGTAGCCGTCTCCCACAGTCTGTGCCCCCTTCTGCCACCCCACCCTCTCATGGACCCCCAGAGCCAGGCGGGAGTCCCACCCATCCCTCTAACCCCTAACCCCCAAGGTCATCTCCAGCCACACATTTTTTTTTTTTCAGGATCAATGGTGTTTGATTTGTAGCCATTTCCATCGGGAGCAAAGTCTCTCCCAGCCCATTCTAGGTCAGCCATGCTCATCGCTGCACTGTTAGTGAACTGTATTCAGGAGTGTGCTCCCAGACCACCTGCCCACACCAGCCTGGGTTAGCGCAAGGAGTAAATCCTCAACTCCGAGGTGCCTGCCCCGCCCCACAGGGTGCAGGGTCAGCCTAGAAGCTACAGGGCAACCCCACAGTGCTGCCAGTCACGGGTGTCAGGGGCTTGGGATGTGCCCAAGGGCAATGACTAGACTGTATCCACCATAATGAGGGCACTGCCTAGGCAGGAAGACACCTGCCTGTTGTAGCCAGGCTACCCTAGTTCCTCAGCCCCACTTTGGACCTGAAACAGGGTTACAGGTTTGGGAGAGGAAGCACTCTGCCTTTCTTTCTTTTAACGCATTCTGCCAGTAAGGGGACTGTTACCTCACTCCCTCTAGAAAATGATCGGGAAGCCAAGCCTAATGGGAGGGCCAATTATTTACCTGTGAGTGGCCTCTCAGTGGCAAAAGCTCTTTGCTCTGAATTTCAAGGCACCACACAGACTCACTTGGGTGTATGCATCAGTCTAGGCCACAGAGGGCTCACTGGGGGTTGATGGCCTAGTTTCACCTTCCCCAGCTCCTGAAGCCCTGCCTTACCCACCCCACTTCCTCCCCAGGGGAAAAGGATGCTCCTGCAGCCTCAACTCCTGCAGGTCGGCACGAACTCAACTGCATTCCCTTATAGGGAAACACAGGGAGACATTCAGGGAGGGTCTGTTGAGTACCCACCCTGAACTTGGTACCGTGCTAAACCCGGCAGGCAACTCCAAACAGTAGGAAACGTGGCCTCCGCTCCCCAGGGGTTCTCAGGCTTTGTTCAGGGATCAGACATCATCCTGTGGAGGGCCCTTTTTTTATCTTTGATTTTTGTCTAGCTCCAATGTTTGGGGTTTTGTTTTTTTTTTTTTTTTCTTCTATTATGACTTATAGGGGGAGCTTCCTGAGGTGAGAAGCACTTGCTGAGGGCCGTGGGGTGGGAGGCAGCTTCGTTTTTGCTCAGGGTGGCAACTTGGAACCGTCAGGGCTATGGTGTCAGGGTAGGAGGTCCGGGGGGGAGCCTTGAGGTCTGTGCCCACCTCAGCCAACTCCTCTGGGCCAGGCTGCCCCCCTATTCCTAATTCCCCCAGGACCTGAGGTGAGCAGAGCTCAGGGGACCCCACCCGGTGAGGTCCCTGCCGACTCCTAGATAACTTCACTATCAGTGGTCACTTTTCTTTTCCCTTCACCTGGTAGTTTGAAATGTCATCTTTTCTTGTGCTCAGTCGAGAGTTTGTTTGTTTATTTTGATCGTATTCATTCAGTTCCAGTGGCCCCATCATGTCCCACCCAAACCTAAATTCAGTTTGACAGAAGCCTCCCCTGACAGTTGAGGGAAGTGGTTTGGATATTCAGGGTATTTTAGTTGGGGGTGACATTATGGGTGGGTCCGTGTATCAATCGTAGAGCTTCTGAGCCCCTGGTACCACCCCGTCCCACCTCTCCCCACCCACCCAGCCCCAGCCAGGACCCCTTACTGTACTTTATACTTGCCAGCTTTATTCCAATCTAGTAACATGAGCTCCTGATGGTGGTGGTGAGTGTGAGCAGTCATATTTCTGTTGTCTTTTCTCTTGCTTGGTTGGGGCTGCGGTGAGAGTGTCTCTGAGGCATACTTTCCCGCCTCTCTTACGCTAGGATCTGCACACCTCCTCTCAAACACTCTTCTGAGCACGCTCAGCGGGAAGGTTTGTCCACACCTATTAATCCTCTCTCAGTGTCCAGCTTCCTGTTAGTACCAGCTGGTTTGCATGTTTTTGCTTGTTCAGATGAAACAGTTCAAGAAACAAACTCATATCCAACTCTCAAGAAATGTCTTTTTTTGTACACTTTCGTTTTTGATTGTTTTTTTTATTAGTTACAACTCCAAAACACCTGTTGTCCAGTAAAACATTTCACACCTGCCCTGCCTGTTCTTAGATTGTATGTATCTGTGGGACTGAACTAAATGCATGCATTGTAGTAGATGTACTGGTAGCCGTAGCTGTAGTTGTAGCACATGCATTGTTGAGTTGATATTACAGGGTCTTTGACGGCTCGGCACAGCACGGCCGTCTGAAGGATAGTGCGGGGACCAGGAAGAGAAGGGGCTCCATATTTTCAATGTTTCCAAGGGGCTTGGATCCATGTTCTCACCATCAGCCACCACCACCTCCCCTCACACTCCCCGCTCCCCCGGTCCAGAACTGGGTCACCACCCTCAGCTCTAGCCTTCCCCACCGAGATCTCTGTTGATATTGTCCAATTATAGTGCAAAAATGGAACCAGGTTTGGAAGGAGTCTTAAAGGTCTTCCTTGTTCTTGTCTTTCTCATACTATTCTTGAACAGAGCAGATCTTTTTTTATTTCTTAAGGCCTACCAGCAAGACTCCTTCGAGCCCCTCTACTCCTTGAGTCCTTTGGCAGGTCACAGCCAGCCCTTCAGGGATACAGGTCTGTGTGGCAGTCCTGTCTATATGGATTACTTCTTGGGGTGGAGGGGAAATGAGACACGGTGAGGAAGGGATTGAGATCTTGAGATCCTTGGTCTGCAGACAGGGAATGCACTTGGTCCTAGTGAATCATTGCCATTTGTTTTTAAGGTTGGTGAAGTTTAAGTAGAGTAAGAGTGGTGACATTCTTAGCATGGAGGTGACTGGCACAGTTTCATGGAGACAGGAAGGGAGGTGTGCTTGGAACATCCAAGAGGAACCACCCCCAGTTTCCTCCAACTCCCCAGGAAGGCTCCCTAAAGGGGAAAGGAGGAGTCCTGCACCCTGTGCCCTTAGAACAGGAGCACATGCAGTCAGTTTGGACACACCGTCTTCCCTACATTTGTGGTGACAAGCCATAAGAGAGTGCCAGAGGTCTCTCAGAGCTTTTGGAGGTATCCCCACCCCTTACACGTTGATGCCGAGTGAGTAGTGCCTGCCTCCTGGAACCTGCTCTTTAAGTCAGGGTGTGGTGGCTCTGCCCAATGCTGCAAGAGCATTGATGGAACACAGGTGGGATCTGAACCTTCAGGGTGCAGGTTTTCTACTGTGGGAGACAGAAGCCCAGGAAAACGTCAGAGTCCATAAAGTCCCCTGAGAGAATGCGTAGAGATAAAGCAAAATGGTAGTGCTATGGAAAGAACCTACCAAGCTGTGGAAATTGGTGGCAGAATCGGAATGAACGAGGATCGAATGTGAGTTAGGCCAATATGCCACCAAACAGAATGAGGGCACCAAGGCCCAGGGAGATAAATCTGGAAGGAGCTGTTCTTCTAGCTTGGCCTGCATGGGGGTGCGGGTGGGGGAGGTGCACAGGGAGATGGCTGGAACTGTCAGGCTTCAGGGCTGCTGAAGCTGCAAATTGACCTGAGGCTGGGGAGTAAGAGAAGAGGGTAGGGACAGAAGGCAGGGAGAGCAGAAAATCCCCTCCCACTGGCCTAAATCCCAGGTCTGGTTCTGCTAGGAAAATGGCTTTGCTGCCCTGTGGCTGGAAATTCTAAGAGCTCCAGTTCCAGTTGGTAAAATGAGCAAAAGTAAAATGCAAGTCAGAGGATGGAATAAATAGTTTAACTTGAACCAGAAAAGAAAATGCTTTAGGGAGGAGAATAGATCTCAAGAAGTAGTCATGCCCATCCCAATCCCCCTTCAAGATGTTTTCTGTGTCCCCGCTACAAGCCTCTGCCTTATATATGTTAGGGGCTGGGGAACATGAAAGATAATGTCCAACATATACTCTTCCACTTGCTGGAGGGATCCTGGAGCTATTTGGGTCAGTTGCAGCATAAGCTTTAGGGTTCCCAGGTATTGCTTTCAACATGTATTAAGGATTTGTTTTGTGCCAAGCACCAAGGAATATAAAGGCAGATGACACTTGTAGCCTTCGGTGGCCTGAGACTCTCTAGTCCTGTCCTCTGAAAGTCTGTGTTTCCCACAGTGCACTGTTTCTGGCCTGAGAATGACCACTGTCAGCTTCATTTAAAAAAGGAAAATGGATCAATGTGTGCCTTCATTTCTGAAGAGGGCTTTCCTGCGCTTCCATGAGCAAGATCCATGGCGGGGGGCAGAGCGGGGGATGCAGTGCAGCCATCTCTGCTTTCTCACCCAGCCTCCCTGTGCTAGCAGCAAGCATCCTCTGGGGGCTGTGACCCCAAGATGGTCCATCTGTGGGTAAGGTCATGGGGACACCCTTGTGCTAAGATGAAGCCACATCTGTGGCCATGGAATCAAGCCAGTAGTGGCACAGGGGGAGAACAAATCTCTGACCCATTAGGGCCAACCACCACAACCAGTCAGACTTACCAAAGGATCTTACCTGAACACACATCTCTCAGTCCACTGCTGTGTGTTCTGGGGATGGACACCTCGTTTCCCAGTTTGTCATTAAAATGTTCATTTCTGGGACAGCCAGGACTTTTCACCATAAAGAGTCCAGCATTGGATTTCAGTAACCCCAGTGAATTTATAATAATGCTCAGAGCTGCCCGCTGCTGACCTCAGCTTCATTCATTTTCCAAGGGCTTTCAGACCAACCCTATTGAGGATAAAATACATCAGCTCTAATCAATAATTTTGTAATAGAAATACTGTGCACTTGATAAATCAACTCTAGTGCAATTAGTGACTAGCCTTGAAGCCCAGACCTAAGTATAAGTTAATCCTAAAGTGAATGGAGTGGGGGAATGTTAATGGTCTTTTAAATCAGTGGAATTATTTTCAGTGGTTGACACATCTCTGCCTGCCCCCTGAGCTGGTTGGTCGTTGCTCTTGTGTCGGCTCAGGAGCTCAGGCCCAGCTGTCTGGAGCAGGGGTGGAAAGTGTGGTGGTGTCCTTGGTAGCTCCATAAGGGCATGTAGAGCACAACAGAGAGGGGCCTAGAGACCCGCTCCTTGCACCCTGGGCTGGGTGGGGGTACTGCAGGGTCTAGGAAGCCCCTAAAGCTGGTCAACCTGCGGGTTAGTGAGAATCATCCGGGGAGCATGTGCCCGGGTATATCATTCATGGTTGCTTGTGTTTTGCCGAGGTTTTTTTTATTTGGATGGATGGTTGGTTGGTTGGTTGGTTGGTTGGTTGGTTGGTTGGTTGTTGTTTTGAGACAGACTCTCACATGTTGCCCAGGCTGGAGTGAAGTACAGTCTTGAACTCCTGAGCTCAAGTGAACCTCTTTCCTCAGCCTCCCAAGTAGTTGGAACTGTAGGTTCATACTACCGTGCCTGGCTTTGGTTTTTTTGTTTGTTTGTTTTTTGGTCTTTTGTTTGTTTGTTTGTTTTTGTTTTTGGTAGAGACAGGGTCTCACTATATTGCTCAAGCTGATCTCAAACTCCTGGCCTGAAATGATCCTCCCACCTTGACCTCCCAACGCACTGGAATTACAGGTGTGAGCCACTGTGCCTGGCCTCTGCAGAGTTTTGACTTTCAGATATACACCGTGATGTATATTACCATAGCCACCCTGTGAGACAGTCAGGAAGGCAGAAGTTTGTGGCCTGGTTTACAAGCATGTTTTTGTTTTGTTTTTGTGAGAAAGCTGGGCTACAGAATGGCTACGTGACTTATTTTAAATCACACACCTGGTTACCTGGGGAGCAAGGCTTTGGTCAAAGGTGAAGAATCCTGGACTTGAACCCAGGTCTTTGGCCCCCTTAAGTAGCCCTCTGAAGAAGCCGTGTTTTTTATGAGGGACACACCTGCCCCCCAGGACACCGGGCACAAGCAGGAATAAAGACCGTGTAGGGACAGCCCAAGTAGCCTCAGCTTCTAGCTCTATATAGGCCAAGCACTCAGGCTCTGGCCTAAAACCTCATAGTCTGATCTTTCAGATGTAGGTCTCAGAACTGGACCTAGGGGACATCTGCCATGGAGTTGAATGTGGCAGATATTTATTAAGTGTATAACAGTAGTAATTATTGTTATATGTGGTAGGTGTGGTAGGTACTGTCCTAAGCCTGATTCAAGGGTGCTTTTCACTGTATCAGAAACCTCCCAACACTGACTAAACACTATAGGTTAATGTTACAGGGAATTAAATATTATGGGGGATTTATTGGCTGACATCCTGGAAGCTCCATAGAAGAGTGGGTTTCATGCCTGGATTGTTCAGGGATCTTTTTTCTGCAATTCTCTTAGCTTTGTCCTCCTTCTCATTTCAATAGTGTCTTTATATTGGTTTTCCTCACGGTGGCAAAATGATTGCAACAGTTTCTGGCATCATACCATCCTGTCCAGAAGAGGGGAGTCAGATGGTCCGGAATTCTAGGAAAGTTCAGAGCTTTGTGCTGCTTGGCTAAGGCTTGGTTTACAAAACCAGTCACTGAGGGTGGGATCCATCACCCTCTAAATGGAATGGCTCTTTACACAGTGGGGTAAGGATGGATTCCCAAAGGAAAACCTGCGTGCTGATAAGAGGGGAAATGGAAGAATGATGCTGGAGAGACAACCAGTGGATGCCCACTACAGCCCTGGAAGTTCCTGGATAAATACTAAGCAGTCTCTATGCCCTTGAAGATCTCCCAACCTAGTGTGGAAACTAATGGGTAATTACAATAGGATGCTGTAAGCCCGGTAACAGAAGCCTATCCAACATACAGAAGTAGCACAGAGGAGGAAGTGGTTAGCTCTGCCTGGGAAGTCAGGGAACGTTTCACAGGAGAGTGAATGTTTCCACTTTTAAAGGACAAATAGGAGCTCCCCAGGGGGCCAGGGAACATCATGGGCAAAGCCACCAGACCCCAGGGCAGTGGAGTGAGGTGGAGGCCCTACGGATGCTTTATTCCGGCTGCAGAATAAAATGCAACAGGGGAGTAACTGTAGGTAAAGCCGGAGAGCTGGGTAGAATCAGAGCAGGGAACCCTTGGTACTAAGCTAAGAAGACTGGATTTACATGGGCAGGGCCCGTGAGACCATGGGAGGCCTGAAACTAGGAACTGACATCAGATTTGTATGTTAGACAAGCTTTGACAACATTGTCCAGGATGGATTCAAGACACAGGACTGAGGTGGGAGGACGAGTTATAGATAATTCATGTACATTCTAAACATTCCATAGATCTTAATATATAGCTGCTCAAGCAGTAGGCCCTTTGCTCTTATCCATAAGATGATTAACTCTGGACTCAACATCATGCTAGGGGCTGGGGTGGGATGCAGAATAATTCCATGGCATGGTCCTTGCCTTCAGCCAACTTTCAGGCTTCTGGGGAAGACAAAAGTATACAACCGATGTGAGAGCTACCCTTTAATAAGGATGGATTCCTACATGGTCAGAGAGTACCAAGCAGGCAGGAAGCTTGGTGGAGGAGGCAAGACATGACACAGGCCTTGGAGAATTTGGAGTGGGAGCTGTCTGCCAGGCAGGGAATATGGGCTTGAAGAGATAGAGACAGTCAAGGTTCTGGGAGATCTTGAAAGCCATGTTGATATAGTCATAGGAGAGGGAGGTTCGTATTCTTCATGGAAGTGAAGCTCAGTAAGGACAGAGCCATCTAAAGAAGATAAGCCTGGCTGTAGCTCCACAAAGGACAGTCTGACCCCTAATCCTGGGGTCTGGGGCTGGGCTTGTGACCTGGAGCAAGCGGTGTGGAATGAGAAGCATTGAGAAAGCAGACACAGGAGGGCATTCCGTGGCAAATCTCTGCCTTAGTTCCCCTATTTTCCTTTGCTTCTGCCAACAAGTTGTTATTTATTCCCTGCTTGGGGCTATTGTTTCCCATTCCTTTGCCCTTGAGGTGGCCACTGTCCCCTTTCTTTCTGCCACTCCACTTCCCTCTGTCCTTGTCTTTGCCCTCTCTGTCAAAATTCGGCTCCAAGTGCCAGGAAGCCATACCTGATTCACCCTACCTGGGGCACCCCCTCCTCTGCTCCATGTCCTCAGTCCTCTTCCTCATCGGTGAGCTCTCCTGAATGAAAGGTGGGATTATGGGTCCTTGGAAGATATTCTGCATGTATCTGTGGGTGGCACCTGCTTTCCCCAACAATGCAAACCATCAGGCCTCCCGGAGGCAAAGTCAACCTAGTCCTCATTCTTCATATGGATGAGTAATTACTATGCAATTAGAAAATACAGAAAATAAAGGGGCCCTTTGTTCCTGGTTGCTTATTAATATTAATTTTTTAAAAAAGGTCTCCCTTCCCAGCTTGGGATCCTACAGAACAGGAAGCAGACAAATAATGCTTTTGAACAGCTGTGATGGGCTGTGGAAATCCGATCTGTCAGGGGATGAGAACACCACGATGGCAGCCACTCCATGGTATAGGCTAAAAGGGTTCCAGGGAAAGGTGTCTTGTAAATGGTCAATAGAATGCTAGAGACACATCCTAGCCGATTTTAATACAATAATGATAATAGATGTTAATAATACTCGCTCACATATATTATGAGTGAGCCAAGTATCATGTCAAGCCCACCAGCCTTACCCCATTTAATTCTCATAACCCTAGGAAGTGAGCACTAATCATTCTCATTCCCATCTTAAAGATTTAAACACTGTAGTTTGGAAAGGATAGTAACTTATCTGAAGTGGCAGAGACAGGATTTGAGCCTAAGCCTGTCGTCATTCTGTCCTCGGATGAGCCACTATCAGCGGACGCTCCATCGCACCAGCCCTGCGATGGCTGAGCCAGGCTCTGCAACCTTAAAACAGACACTCAAGAAAAAACCACAGCTGCTCTTAACTCAATTCTCCATTATCCTTGGGGGAGGAGATAACCCCAAATCATTTACAAGTGGCCTCAGGAGGCAGTATAAGTATTTTTTGCACCTGCTCCTGCTGTTGCAGACACTGCCTGGCTTTCGCTGAGATTTCTGATCAGGTTTCTGGTCCCTGAATGCACTCAGACCAGTGTCAGACAAAGGAGGCCGCGAGGAGGCGTGGTCGGGTAAGAGGAAGCCAGCCTGAAGAGAATTATTGGAAGGGAACCTTTAGCTGAAACAAGGCTGAGGGAAGTTAGCCAATGCCCAGAAGAAACTAGCCGATGGAGCACGGGCGGGCTTCTCTGGGAAGACGGACGTCCTCTGTAGGGATGAGTCAACATTCTTTCCTGTGGGCTGCGAGGACCGCATCTGGAAGGTCGCTGGGAAGCCCCGCCCGGCCTTACGACTGGGAGGTGATTGGCTGCCCAGTTGCTGGGGCTTTGCTCTGAGCCAGTGGCGGGGGGGAGGGGCGGGGCCAAGGCGGGAGCCGCGGGCTTCTCGGCCAACCATCCTGCAGGGAGGCTGGGCACCCGGTACCATGGCAACCGCGAGCAGGGCCTCATTTGTTTTGTAGATGAGTAATTACTACACAATTAGAGAAAGCTAAAAATAAAGGGGCCCTTTGTTCCTGGTTACTTATTAATATTAATAAAATGGTCTGCCCAGGTCTGTGGTAAACATTTGATGCCTGGGTGCCTGTGGCAGAGGCTATATAGCCGGGAAGGGCAGCCCAGCCCCTCTTGCCTCTCTTTCGGAAAGTTATTTCTGACTGTATCCTGAAGAGGGTGGGCTTCTGACCTTGGAGAGAAGAGGAGGGGCTCAGCATGACAGACATGGGATCCAGGATGCCCTGGAGTCGGGGTCAGTCACTGACTCAGGTGGAAAGGTGGCGGCAGCGTCACCATCCTTCAGAGGAAAGACAGACGCACAGCAGCAAAGCAGACACCATGGACCAGTGTCAGAAAAGACCCCTAGTCCAGTTTTGCTGTGTCCTTCTGTGTTTTCTGGCTTTGATGGATCAGCTCCAGGTGTGTAAAATAGTCTTTAAGTCTTCAATGGAGGTAGCCCCCAAGACTCCAGTGACTCCCTTCCCGTCTGGCTTAAAGGGCACATTCGGTTCAGGCTTGGAAATGATCTGCTGGAGGTTTACACTGTGTTCAGGGTTGTCCCTGTGGCTCCGCATGCCCTGGCCTTCGAAGTTAAAGCAGCTGAGAGGCTTGCTTTCTATCCCTTCTGCCTCCTGGGGGGAGAGGTTGCCTCGCTGATTACTCCAGTGAGGATGATTAACAGCTTAAAAAAAATATAGAGGCAGCATAACAGTGTAGAAGGCAGAGTAGGGAATCAGAAGACTTGGTTCCAGGCCTGCTTCCACCTCTACTAAATGAGGATTTCAGACTAAAGGGTTCTTGGGGGCCATTTCAGTTCTACAGCTCTGTTTTGCTGCTGTTTCCAAAGCTCGAAATCCCTTTTCCTTGGAGATGGGAACGATGACAGTGACAGTGCCTTAAGATCTGAGAAAACAGGCCAGGCACAGTGACTCACACCTGTAATCCCAGCACTTTGGGAGGCCCAGGTGGCCGATCAGTTGAGGCCAGGAGTTTGAGACCAGCCTGGGCAACATGGTGAAACCCCATCTCTCCCAAAAATACAAAAATCAGCCAGGTGTGGTGGTGTGTGCCTATAGTCTCAGCTACTTGGGAGATAGGCAGGAGAATTATTTGAACCTGGGAGGCCTAGGTTGCAGTGAGCCAAGATTGTGCCACTGTACTCCAGCCTGGGTGACATAGCAAGACTCCCTCTCAAAAAAGGTGGGGTGGGGGGGAGAAAAAAGATCTGAGAGAAGTGAGTGGAGAGAAAGCCAAGAGGTTCCAGGTGATAGAAAACTTGGTGGGAATTTGAAAACAGTCAGCCATGAATTGTTTAATGCATGAAGGCAATGGGAGGGACAGAAGCGGTTCCAGAACTGTGTATCATTTTACACATCTGTCCTCAGACTTGCATCCTTGGGTGTGGTTGATTAAATCTCTTAGGGTTTGATTCTGTGTGGATGGTATTCATGAATAATAGTGGACCTGTAAATAGCTGCTGTCAGGCCGGGCACGGTGGCTCAAGCCTGTAATCCCAGCACTTTGGGAGGCCGAGATGGGCGGATCACGAGGTCAGGAGATCGAGACCATCCTGGCTAACACGGTGAAACCCCGTCTCTACTAAAAAATACAAAAAACTAGCCGGGCGAGGTGGTGGGCGCCTGTAGTCCCAGCTACTCGGGAGGCTGAGGCAGGAGAATGGCGTAAACCCGGGAGGCGGAGCCTGCAGTGAGCTGAGATCCGGCCACTGCACTCCAGCCTGGGCGACAGAGCAAGACTCCGTCTCAAAAAAAAAAAAAAATAGCTGCTGTCAATGAGCAAATCAACCCAGAGACTGAGGCCAAAGCTGTGGCTCTTGAACGTTACTGCCTGTGAGGATCCCCCAGGGAGGTTTTAAACTGTGCAGTGGCCAGGCTGCATCACAGACCCATCAAACCAGAATCTAGCAGGCTGAGCCTCAGGCAGGTGCAGTGTGTAACACTGGGCTCAAGTATCTCATGTTCTTGCTGGATGTAAAGCTCCATAACATCTCTTTGGCTGTCACTGGTACCCCAGCCTCCTCTAACTGGGAGGTAGGGAGGTGGGGCTGGGATCTCTAGCCTGCTGCTGTGGAGCCCACAGCTCTCCTGCCTCCATTGGTCTTCCCAGCAGGGTCAGGAAGGCCACCCTCCAGGGTGGACCAAGGGGTTTTTGTCCTCATGGAGGGACCCTCCTGTCTCTCTCGAGGACAGGCCAGTCCTGGCTGAGATTAAGGGCATGTACAAATAAAACTAGCAGCCTGCAGCAACTGTAAACAGAGAAGCAGCCACCCTCCTTGACTGACCAATGGGGGCCTTTTGGTAAGGTCGGAGTTTGTTTGTTATTAAAGACCTAATTAGAAACATGAGAGGGAGCTGAATGGCTCTGTGCTTGGCTAATTAGTGACATGTATGCGCCTGCTTTGAACTTCAAGGACACATAACTATTAGTGCTTACATCAAAAATGGATTAGACTCCTGTGCCTTTATAATCATTAAAGAGGAGCTACTCAAGTGGAAAGTCTTTTGTGTGGGTCCTCAAGGGGCTGCCCCTGGGATACCTTCCCCACCCCACCCTGCCCCCTGCCTGCTAGAGCCCCAGCAGTGAGTTTTCTATTAGATATGATTGGGCAATAAATACTGTTCAGCCCTAGGGCATGCGAGCTCCCCAAAGGCCTTGGCTCTCAGCAGAATGGAGTGGTCTTTTAGGATTGAGATCAGCTCTCTGGGTGGCCCCCTGGATCCAGGCACTTTCCTGGGGTTGGGGAGGGGAGTTCTAGCGAGGGCCCAGGGTTGACCAGGGCTTACTTTCCCTCTGGCAGTGCCCTCTCTGCTTCCAGCCTGACCCCACCAGTACTGCAAGTCTGCTTGTTCTTTGGTCTGTGGCATAGGGGAGAGTGACCTAGTCATCAGGAGAGAGGCAGTCCTGTATCTCTTGGGGCAGTCAGATCCTGACCTCAGGGAACCCCCACCCTGATGGAAGAGATGTTTCCACAGCCAGGGAGCTCCCCATTCGGAAAGGGCAACAGGGTCCATCCCTCAGGAGCTTCTACTCCAAGGTTGGAGAATCTGTTCTGTGTCCATGAATTTGCAATTTCTCTGGGGCAAAGAAAGATCCAAGTAAACAGAGGAAACCTTGTCAAAGTATGATTCCAGGAGGGACACCTGAGCAGCGTAATTCAAAAAGCATGTGCCTTCAAGTTAGAGCCAGATTTGGTCCTGTCTGAGACACTGTGTGGCATTGGACACATTTCCTAGCTGCTCAAACCCTTGGTCTCCTTATCTGTAACGGGGGTTACAGAGCTGCTCTTACAAGATGTTCGGAGCATGAGAAAAGATGGTGTGAAACACCTACCAACATGCCTAGCGACACGGTAGGGCTCATAGGTATGCGTTCCCTTTCCAGCCTCACGCCTGCAGAAGCCGCAGCTTCTAGAACTTTGTGCTTCTTGCCTCATTGGTTTTCACCTCCAGGCCCTGTTTTGTCCCTGCTAGTATCAGGCCTAACGGGGCAGAGTGACATCTAATTCCTACACAGCTTCTCATCATGATTGAGAAGACTACGTTAGTCTGCCTCATAAGTCTGTGGTCCTAGCCTTGGATTTCATAGTGTTTTCTTTTAGCAGTGGTCTGTCGTGCAGAAACTGGGCCTGCAGTGAGTGGAATCACTTATAAGACACAAAGAAGGATCTGAGCCTCCTGGCCAGCGGCAGGCAGGAAGGTGGTTTTCAGGTTGGAAATTGGTGCCTGAGCGCACCACAGAGCAGCAACATGAGAGGTTGGCTGGAGACGTGTGGGGGAAAGCCAAACTGGCTTCTTTTTTGATAAAAGAGATGAATGTGCTTCAAGGACAGAGGCAGTCATTGGATCAAAGCAAAGCAATGCAAGGGACATTTTCAGGACTGAACTAGTAGAAACTTGGAGCCACCAAACTGTAAGAGAGAATAGGGAGTTGTCTCCGGGCAGCAAACTCCCTGTCTATTTCCTTTGGAGTCTCAGACCTGGGAGGGCTGGTTGAGGAAGCAAAGGCTCTGGTATCACCCAACAGGGGCCACCTCTCTGCCTTTTCTCTGCTGAGTGGTGATGGTGGCATCTCGCCTCCCCACAGCTGCATGCCCAGCTGCTGGGTGGCTCAATGCAGCATGGCATGGGTGCTGCAGGTTCCGAGGAGCCTCCTTGTCTGTTAGTCCTTGCAAATTCTAACCTATGTGGGCCTGGAGTCTGAAGCCAATTAATTTAATTTAAGGAAGAGGCAGCAGGATGTTAGTGTTAAGACACCTCCTGCTTCAGCCAAACCATAACATGTGTCTCCCGGGTTGGTTTTCCCTCCTCTTCTGAAGCGCTTTAGAGGCTCAGGGTGAGCTGTTGTTGAAGCATCCGTTCACGGTGGAGAGGGATCAGGAACACCATCCTGCGTTTGAGGCTTGAAGCCTGGTCTGGTGAAGCCTGGCAGATAGTTCACACAAGCAGGACAAGCCCTGTGCCAATGCCAGGCAGGAGTGACATCTGGTCACCGCACAGGGCCCCAGTGACTGCCTCATGGCCTTTCCCTTCCCGGGGCCCTCTGTGCTTGCCTCCTGGAAACCTGCAAACAAACTCAGTCCCTCGGGGCCCTTAGGGGTTGAGAGAAATGGGAACTGACCTCAACTCCAGAAAGTTCTTTCCTTGGCCTCATGACAAAAGCCTGGTTTCTCTGGCCACAAGGCCACAGCCCATTCAAGGCTGCTCCATCCCCAGAATTTGCACCATGAGCAGACAGCAGTCAACCACTAACAACCATCCTCCCTCACCCACCTTCCCAACCCACCAGCCTAGAACCCACCCGGCCTGGCCCTTTTGAAGCTTGAGATACACTTACAGAATCAAATCAGGGCTGATAATAAAAATGTACCAGGAGGGCCGGGCAAGGTGACTTATGCCTGTAATCCCAGCACTTTGGGAGGCTGAGGCAGGTGGATCACCTGAGGTCAGGAGTTCGAGACCAGCCTGGCCAACATGGTGAAACACTGTCAGTACAAAAAATACAAAAATTAGCCAGGTTTGGTGGCGCACACCTGTAATCCCAGTTACTCAGAAGGCTGAGGCAGGAAAACCACTTGAACCTAGGAGGCAGAGGTTGCAGTGAGTCAAGATTGCACCACGGCACTGTTGAGATTATATCTCAACAGAAAATGCATGGTCCTAGCCAGAAAGCCTTTCTCAGATGGGTTGGTTCAGGGTGTTTGGAACTTTCTCCCTACACTGATCTGAATAGTAGTGTGCTTCCCCAGCTTTACCACTTACATGTTATAGGAGAGTTTTAGAACTGGCTAATAACGATATTATCTCCTGATGGGTTTTGGGGCAGTGTGACTTGACCAGAAGCCAAGATCTTTCAACAAAATAATTCACAAGTGTTAAGTGCTCATGTCCATCAGTTCGCTACTTGAGACAGGCCAACATTAACCAGTAGACATTATCAGCACCAACCTCAGTGGTCTGAATCAGGTTAAGTTTTGAGAACGAGCAGAAACTACAACTTATCATAAGACTGGCGCCATTGTCACTGACATTTGGAATGTCTGTGTGATGCTGGCTGCCCTGTCAGCCCAGTGCGTGCCCAGACACTCACCATGTGTCCCGTGCAGCATGTAAGAGGAGCCAGGCGACTCCAGATACATCAGGA
Organism: Piliocolobus tephrosceles; assembly: GCF_002776525.5. Taxonomy (NCBI): domain Eukaryota; kingdom Metazoa; phylum Chordata; class Mammalia; order Primates; family Cercopithecidae; genus Piliocolobus; species Piliocolobus tephrosceles. The sequence goes on along the minus strand of NC_045449.1, from coordinate 36,477,422 downwards.
CTGGCATGATGTTGACAGCAGGCTGAGTTTGTACCTCTCAGTAATATATCTGTTTGTATATGCAGACAGTGAAAAAGAAATCCCATCACATTGCTCTCTTAATCCTTCCCCAGTTTTAAAGTATCTTCCCCCTTCCCTTCTGAAATAGCCTGAATTTCAGCAGAGATTTAAAAACTATATTGTGTATAAAATTGGTTGTCCCTGCATCTGGGTCCCTGAACTGATTTGATTTTAATTTAGCATGTCATACAATTTTCCCAGGTTGGACATCGTTGCTGATCTTCTCTACCAGTCTCTCCTACCTTCAGGCTAAGCTCTAGAAGGAAAGCTTGAGCCAAGGATTGCTGGGACATAGCTGGCCGGGCAGACTCCTGGAGTGTAATCCTACCTTGCTCTGCTCGAGACATGCCAATTCATAACCGAGTATTCTCTTTCCATTATCAGAAATCGATTTTGTCTTTTCATGCTTACCTTTCGCATTTGACCATCTGCAGTTATTTACAGTGGGCACTGTTTTCAGAGGGCACAGGAAGGAAACTGCAGAATGGGATCCCCAATTCTGTTCCCCAGAAAGGCCTCTGGCTGCCCAGTTGCCGAAATTCAGAGCCCTCCAATAAAGAGTAGCTGGCTGTTCTGAGGGACTCATGCAGGCCCTCACTGTTGACAGCCAACTGGCATTGTGGAGCCAGTGTCCACTGAGGAATGGCAGAAGGTTGCTATTGCTCTTTGGAGAATATGCTCTCTGATCGGGAACATAGGGCTCCCTGAGAATCCCGAGAGTTCCCCACCTGCCTGGAGGAATTTCTTGCTAATAAGGGAGATAGAGTCCTATGACTGTGGAGTTTTAAACCAAGGCAGATACAAGCATGATATAGACAAGATGAAGGTAGAGATGAGTGTTGGAGAGTGTGATAACTTTATTTAGTTTCTTTAAATTTCTCTAAAACAAAAACTCCTAAAAATTCAGTGTGATGAATTAACACAGCCTCTGCCCTCATAGACTATTACACAGGCTTATGACCTCTCCTGTTCTCAGTCCTCCATCCTGTCAGGACTAGGGGTTGGGAATGGAGGCCGTGACACCAGTCAGCCCAAATCCCTTCTGAATTGGACTTGGCAAGGGTGGGCCCTCCATTGCATTTGTCTTACTCGAGCCACATGCACGAGCTGGGCAGGGAAGAGTCTTTCTCCCGGAAATGTGCCAGGGGCCACTGCGCATTTCACTTCTGCCTGAAATGAAACCTGGCAGCATTAGATAATTCACAATGCAGATGACTGAAATTGTCTTGAGGGCTGGGCCTGGCTTTTGCGGAAATGTGAGACCCACCAAACTACGAGCTGGGTCTAGGGCTGGAACTTGGTGGGCCCCTGGCTTGTCCCAAATATGTGAATTGAGCTCATCTGGAAAATATTTTGTAAACAGTTCCTTTCTCTGGATCAGTAATAATCCAATTTTCAGGCCTTAGAGCCAGAGGTGCCCTCTGAGGGGTGCCCCCCTCATTGTCCTGGCTCTAGCTTTTTGCCTCAGGTCCAGTGACATCACTTAGGGACAACACAAAAATTATTGGACTAGACTTCCATACCTTTTCTAGACCTCCAGTGAGGCTGTTCTGACTCCTACCACTTCCCTACCCTCCATGCCTAATTCCACTCTCAGCCCAGTCCCTTGTCACCACAGTTGGGCAGAGTCACATGCTGGCCAGACAGCAGGCATCTCTCCCGTCTCGCTTTAGAACCCTAAGGGAAAGATGCCCAGTAGCTTTGGGTCCAACCCTTGCAGGTGAGAGTCTTAAGCCTGCAGCATCCGTCTCTGTTCAGATCTCCAGGATGATTCTCGGACTTTCCCAGGTCAGCCATCAGAGTATTTTGTTGATGGGCAGGAAGTTTCTCCTTCTATCCCATGTGAAATACCACCAGCTTTCATTCAAATGCATCTCCTCTTGCCATCCTCGGTGAGATTCGGTGTCCTTGCTTTTCTGACCCCCGTTCCCAGGAGTTCTTTCTTCAGGCCCAAGATGATTAAATGCACCAAATGGATAAATTGGGATTTTTGTAAGTCACCTCCTGATTCATATGGATAGTGAATTGCATTTTGCTACATCAGATTTTCCTAAATCCACATGTGGTACCTGCCTTATTGGGCTCTGCATACATAACTATTTCAGAAATAGGGTGTATTTGTTTTAAACTTGACAAGTTACAGAACACTTTCTCTTTTTCATTCCTGAAGCAGCCCCGTGAGTCAGATTGAACAAGGAAAGCGTCACTCACTTGCTACAGATGAGGACTTGGGCTTGTGAGTGGCTTCTTAGCCCAAGGCACCTGACTGTAAGAACAGAGCTGGGGTCACAGTCAGGTTTTCTGCCTCCGAGTCCAGTGCTCCCTTTCTCTGCATCATTGCTGCCTCTCTGTGGGTGCCACCTTGACTGGGAAAGCCCAGAGGATATATGAAGGGCAAAGAGAAACCTGCCTGGGATTAAAATGCTGCCATGGATGCTGCTAATGAAATGAACCTGATCACCACAATGAGCCCCCAAACTGCCATCCTAGAGCAGGGCTTATCCCAAGCCACTTAACGCTCATAGCTCCTGCTGCAAAAATGCCAAGACGTATGCAAGACATTGTCCTCTTCTGGGACAGGAGTCATAATATCCAATTTATAAATCTCAGCACTGTTTGTTTATTCAACAAAGTGTACTCCCTGCCCCCCCCCCCCCACACACACGCACACCCTAGCTGAGCAGTAGACAAGTGCCCTTGCCCACTAAGAGCCATGTCCCATCTTCTCTTCCCGAGCTGATCCTGGTATATGGGACCGATTCTGGCCCCCCAAAATAAGTCTCCGTGCCTGGGGAAAAGGCACCCTTCACTTAGAAAGATCACTGAGAATTGACTGGAGAATGACTTCCACAGAAAGCACCCTCCGGTCAGAGATTTGGCTTCATGCCTTCCCCGCCACCCCCTGCAACCCCACTCTCTACCTCTCCTCTTAGAGGGAGACAGCGTTCTCAGATGACCCCCTTTCCTATGTAGCCAGCCAGTGTTCAGTATGTGGAGTTACGCTGACTTCGCGAAAGAAGAAAATTGCTTTGTCCCTAATGCCTTCCCACTGTCAGACAGCAGGAACAGCTACTGACAAGTTTATGTGCCAAGTGGCAGTCCCCATTCTCTCCTAAGCAGCCAGAGCCGTTGCTTTTTATGAGTCTTCTCAAAGATGCATGAGTTTCCAGATGGCTTGTTCGGGGACTTTAACATGCTTTCTGGAGCCTGGGTCTTCTGCTCGCAGAGACAGACAGACAGAAGTGTTGACTGTGGAAAATAGAGGCTCCTCTCTTCCATGCGCCCGGCCCTCAAGGGTGCAGGTTCCACTGCCCAGAAGCCTAGCTGGAGATAGGGGACCAGCCCAGAGCTGGGTGCTTATTGCCTGCCAGCTGCGCCCTCTAGTGGGGACCCAGCAGCCCTGTCTTTCACCCCCTGGCTGGGGGACATCCGCAAGGTGACTTTGAGCTGAGGCTCCGGCATCGTGATGAGCAAGTGCATAATAAAACAGGACTTGGGATTTGAAAGCTGCATTCTAATACAGTGTCTTCTCCACGGTGATTTTAGTGTCATTTGATGGAGGATGACTGAGCAAGGAGGGGTGATATAGACCTAAGATGAGCTGCTTATTGTGAAATTCCCTTCAGGCCGACTCAGAAGCCACAGGCCTCCCCGCACACAGGAATGGGAGAGGTTGCCTAGGATGGGCATAATACCAACAGCCCTTCTGTCTTCTAAGCCTGCAGAAGGGGGCATTTCTGGACATCACCCTTCTGTGGGCATGCTACATCCTGTCTCCGAGACTGCTTCTGCTGGCTAGGTTAGTCTCTAGCTGGCTCTTCTGTTGGAAGAAACGGAAACCTAAACCTGCTTCTCCCCACCCACTAGTTAGGTGAGCCTGCCCAACACCTTCCTGGGTTCACATCCGGCCAGACAAGAAAGAAGCCAAAAAAACTTTCTTTCCATCAACCACTGTGCCTCCTCATGCCCACCCCATCCTGTTAGCCTAAAATGGAACAGGCTAATTAGTTCATTTGTATAGGGAGGGATTTCAGCTGCCTGGACAAAACCAGGAGTCCACTGTCCAAGCTTCTTCTGTTTTCCTGAGCTCAGAAGAAAAAAAATGTGTTAGACTAAGATAATACCGCCTTTTGAATATCTCGGCTTGATATTTGCCTCCATGAGTGAGAGGGCCAAGTGTTATCTGCAAGTTGAATCTTCTGTATTCAAAAGTCTCTGATCCTTTTGTCTGCCAGCGCATTCCCAGATCAGCCGTTCACTTGCTCTCAGCCTCTGTAATTTATTTTTTTCTTTTTCTCTTTAACCTGCTCTTTCCATTGGCCAGTTTATTCATTTCTCAGCTACAGCTTCAAAGGGGCTCACCTTCGGGCTTCCCAACCCAAGGGCATCCAGAGGCTGCAGTTCTGTTTTCTCTGCTGAGTCAGGAGCCAGGCCCAGCTTGATTTGGTCTCTCGTGTATCTTTGTGTCTCTGTCTCAGTCTCCTGCCAGTGTGCCTTGGCTGCCTCATCAGTCTCTTCCCATCCCTGTGACAAGTGGGTGAAAATCAATCCACTTCTGGCTCTTCCAGGCCCACCAGAACGGAGGGCCTCAAACCACAGGTCCCTGGGCAAGGGAAGGGCCAAAGCCAGGAGTGACCCCACCTGCATGGATGTTCTTTGCCTCTGCCATTGAAGGCAACTGGTCACAGGGAAGAGGGGGAGAGGCCAAGGGAGGCAGAAGGGAGAAGTGATTGTTGCAAGGAGCAGCCCTTCGGAGACAAAGATCTGAAAGTGTGACTCTCAGAATGTCTGGTTCTTTAATACGAGTTAGCCGTAGACCAAAGGTAGCCAGCCCAGACTCACCTTGAGGCTTAAAAATCAGTAAGAACTTCCTTTTACAATTAAAAAAAATATTGTTTTCCATTTTGGAAAAGAAAATAAAGTTTAAACTACTAAGGGGAAATAAAGGTGAACAAAATTAACCTAGTTAACTGGTTGACAGGCTGCGGCCCTCATTAGGGTCAGAATGATGAGATTGGTCGGGGACCGAGGCAGTGTCACCTTCCGCTGCCCCCCGATCTGCAACCCCACCACTCTCTGGATCTGTGCGTGTCAAGTCCCCTCTCTCTATAGCAAAGGTACATCCTGAGCTTGCTGTTCTCAGTCTGGAGTTGACATTGCAGGATAACCAAGAGAAAGCAGGCATTTTGGTCAGCTGTGGTTTAGCTATGAATTGGTTCAGTCGGTATGTTCTGCATTCATACTTCTTTGTCTTTTTTTTTTTTAAACAAAAGGAAAAAAAAGTTTAAATCCCCCCTTTCCTTCTCCTGCAGGAGGTGAGTGTGTGGGTGTCCTGTAGAACCATTGGCTTCCACCCCAGCTCTGGCCCCAGCCTCCAGGTTTACCATTCCCCCCCATCCCTCCCTCCATCCCCTTCTCTCCACCCCAAAAGGAAACTCTCTGCCGCCATCATTACTGTTATGTCAAGATGCCCAAACTCTCCATGACATATCCCATCCTCCGACCACGTCCAGTATTGATGACTTTCATTCAGGGTTATGAGTGGGAAGGGTGGGAAGGGAGGGAGTAGCCAGTGGGGAGGGGGGAGTGGTGGGGGTGGGATGGAGAATGGAGATCTTTTTTGTCTTTTTTTTAAAAAACAAAACAAAACAAATTTGTCATTTAATGGATCCAAAAACAAAAAAGAAAAAGTGAAACACACATACAAGAAAAGATCAAAAATCCCCTCCGCAAAGATTTTTTTTTTTCCTGGACACAAATTGCTTTGTTTCCTGTCACGTTTTAATATCAATATTAACACAATGTGTAGTCTAAAACTAGTTCCTTTGTAGTTTGCATGGGATGTGAATGCTGTCTCAACGTGCCCAGATCTAGAAGACTGCATGAGCATCAATTCAGATGTGAAAAAAAAAAAAAAACTCTTTCTCTCTCTCTCTCTCTTCCATATATATCTCTATTTCTATTGTGATAATTTGGTGGGCAGTGAAGCACCTCCGGTTGGTTGCCGTAGTGTGTTGAATGATTGTTTTTTTATTCTCTATATTTTTGGAGCTCCAAGCTTCTTAGTAGTAGCCTGGGCTGAGTATTCTTGAGTCCCTGCTGATGTTTTCGCATGGCCTTGGTTGAGTGTTAGAAGTTGGGCCTCAGCTGTTTTTCTCAAGTGTTTGGCTTGTAATGACCGGTGCATGCCTGGCTTCTGGCCTCATACCCAGCTCTATTCTCTGCACACCAGTCCTGAATAGCTACAGTGCTCAACCGAATTTTGGCGCGCCCGCTTCCCCGGCAGGCTCCAACCCGGCGCGGCCCGGAGGCTTCCCGGGGGCCAACAGCCCAGGACCTGTCGCCGATCTCTACGGCCCTGCCAGCCAGGACTCCGGAGTGGGGAATTACATAAGTGCGGCCAGCCCACAGCCGGGCTCGGGCTTCGGCCACGGCATAGCTGTAAGTACCTGCCTTCCCTTGCCCTCCTGCCTCCTCCTTCCTGACCAGCTCCTTGTAGCCTGTGGGTGTGCCAGGAAAGCCCAAAACTGGGGGCAGAGGAGAGGACAGAGGGTCCCCATCAACATCACACCAGCACCTGAGGGCTAAAGCCTCCGTCGTCTTAGACATGTCCTGAGTGCCTCTCGTGTGGCTGTGTGATGGAGCGGAAGGAGCGTGGGCAGGTCCGGTTCAGATCTCACCACTCCATCACCTTCACACAGTGCATCCTTGAGCCACTTCGATAACCCGTCTGAATCTCATTTCTCTGATTGCAAAACCAGAATCTCTGTGCTTCCCTCAAAAGATTGTGGGAGGATTATTCGAAATAATGTCACGCACTGGCACGTAATAGGGCCTCAGTAGTGGCCACCTTCCTTGATCCCCGCTTTCTGGGCACTGTCATGTGGGCTGGGACCTGAAAGCTGGGAAATGTGTCAGCTCCCTACCAGAGTAGGAGCCTTAGTCAACAGAGCCCCTGATCTAAGGTCCAGTGGCAGTGCTGGAGCCTGGGAGGTGGTGTGGGGGTCCAAGCCCTCTCCCAGGCAGTTTCCTTTGCTAATGTTTCTTACAGTTTCCAGGTTCCAAGTAAGTTCCCATTTGCGTTCTTTAGCTGCAGCCCCCACCCCTTGAAGGCCAGATGCATTTGATATTTGTAATGCTCTGTGGTTCTATAATCTGACTAATCCAGGCAATGGAAATTTGCTTAACAGATTTGCATGCTGTTTTCAGATTGTATTGTTCTTCTCCCTCCCGGTGTGTGTGAGCATGAATGTGCCTGAGCCCACTTGCTCGCTGTCCCTTCCATTTTGGAAACAGAAAATTGGCCAACCTTTGCCCTAGCCAGCCTCAGCATTTTGGAGGCAGCTTGGTTTTGAGCTAAGATGGGTGCGTCTGCAGTCCTAGGCCACGTTCCTGTCAGACTCTGCTTCTGAGCGACAGCTGGCAAGCCCTGCCTTGGGGGCCACGCTGCGGAGAACAAAACACGTGCAGACAGTCTAGGGCACCAAGGTGGCCTCATTCATGCCCCCTGGCATTGGGAGCTCCTCCCTCATACACACACAGACGCACACACGCACACACACACGTGCACACATGCATGCACACACACACGGACACACACACGCACACGCACACATGCACACACGTGCACACACACCTGCCAGCCCTACTTGTGCAGGGTGGGCCCTTGTTCAGTTCTGCTCCCAAGCCAGTATCACTTAAGTCAGTAGTTTAATGAATCTAATCCCCTCAGATCGACTGTGGTACCAAATCCAGAATAATATTATTTACCTGAGAGCTGCTCAATTTAGGGGACCATCTATCACTACTTAGAACACAACTCATTTCCATATTCAGCATCCAGAAACACAGACCCAATTTGTTCTTGAAAACCGGGGTGTTTTGACCTGTGGGCTGTGATGTTTTTCTGAAATAACCAGAAAGCATCCCAGTCTGTCTGCACCGGGATTTCTTCTCCCCAGCTAGAGCTGCTGGGACTGTGGACAGAGACTTATCTTTGCACTCTGGGGTTCAGGGCAGCCGTGCCCATCACTGGGGGCACAAACCCCCGTTTCCCACCACCCACCCATGCCTCTGAATCTGGCTTTTGGTTTTTCCCTGGGTAAGCAGATAGGCTTGGTAGGGGCGGAGGGAGTGGGGACTAGGGGTTTGGAGCTAAGGAGGATGTCATCCTGGCCCCTCATGGCACGGTGTCTCAGAATTACATATTCATGCTGGCAACCACAGAACTAGTCCTAGAGACAATTTCCTTTCCCAGAATGTGACAATCTGTTCCCATGTATAGCACACTGATGACCTTAACAATTGTGCAATTTTAGGGACCTTTGATTGCAACGGCCTTTACAAATGGATACCATTGAGCAGGTGCTTTCGTTGCCATCTCACTCTGAGGTATTACCGTCTCTGCCATGTGTCTCCGCCCTGCTGGTGTGTCCGTACATGTATGTCCACAGGTCATACATGTACGTGCATGCCCCTGTCTCATCACATCCACATCTCTCTCTCCTCTTTCTGGACCCCTTTTCAGGAGGGTGGGGGCAAAAACAAATCCAGTCTTTTAATCTGTCATCCCTTCCTCCAGCTGTTAATCATGACCCCTACCTTTTTGACTCACTCTCTCTTTTTTTCTTAATTTGGTTCTTTGGATTCTTTTTCTGTATCTTCCCCACCATTCATCTTTCTCTGTCTTGAAATACAATCAAGAGTGTGGGAAACTGGAAGGAGATCTCGTGTTGCGCCCGTCCCAGGGGGATAGAGGCAGGGAAGCATTGGGCTAGGCTTCCTGCTAGGCCTGGAAGCAGGGATGGGGGCCAGGGCCACCCACTCCTGGAGGTCCTTTGAGCTGGCCCTGTGAGTTGCTGGGCCCCTTCAGCTCCCCAGGCCTTGCTGGGGCTCAGCCAGTGGGGTTCATGCAGTCAAACAGTCAGACTCCATCTTTTAGTGAAAAGAAAACATTTTTGCCAGTAACTACTGAGTAATTATCCAGATTACTGCACGAAAAGCAAATTAAATTAACGACATCACCTGTGTAACGTGGATTTGGATCCCTGCCAGTTTCCTAACCTTTTAAACTGAGCTCAAGTTAATTAAACATTTTTTCAATCACTTTGATGGGGATATGGAGGGGATGGAAGAGAGGAGAGGGAGGTTGGGGCAGTGAGGAAGCCCCTTGCCACACACTCCTTTGGAAATGAGTATCTGTCCTTCTTGGGAAGAACACCAGCAAGGGAGAGGGGTTGTCCTTGTGAAAGCACTAGACGTGTACTGTGTTAGCACATTAAGTTTGTGAGGTTGGAACATGGATCTGTCTCTGGAAAAGAGAGGGTGACAGCTGAGGCCAAGGAATGTATTCCGCTAGGAAAATCCCACAGGGGCGCCAGAGCCTTTCACTCTTGGAGTTGGGATGTAGGAGAAACAAGGCTGGAGATGAACTGGCCACTTTGGGCTCGCACTTCATTGGATGCCTCTCTCCTAGAGAGGGATTGCTCCTGGCTCCTGAGTTGGACCAGGTGGAGAACTGGGTTGAGTTGAGCTCCATAAATCTCTTGGATTTCTCTAATGTTGCTGCTAAGGGATCACCTCAACTAACGCAACTGCCTCTGTTAACCAAATAAACCATGTGTGTGAATTCCCCCACCCCTCGCCTCCACTTCCCCTTGACCACTGACCCAGCCGTTGCTGGCCAGAGCCAGAGGCCACTAACAGTTTGAAGGAAAGCTACTCGCTACTAATTAAGCTGGGTTTGGGGGTCTAGAGGAAGTAAGGTTTCTCTGAGAGCAGGGACAACTGATACCACCAAGAACTCTGGAGACTGAAGATGGCTCCAGCCCTTTGTGAAGTCAGATGAAGAGGGGGGTAAACAACTACCAGGCACAGCAGACCCTTGAAAGGCCAGGCACTGGGGCTGCCTGTGCTCCCTCCTTACCTCCCCTGGAAGAGAAGGAGTGGTGTAGGGCTTCCTGCCCACAGCTCCATGTACCCCCAAGGCCACTAAAGCCTTTCCACAGGGGTGGGGCGGGATAGAATGGGATGGGGGAGGTTGCTACCAGCCCATCCTCCCTCATCTAAGTCTAGGACTCAATTTCCAGAGAAGGACGAAGTAGCCAGGAGTGTGATAGCAACCCACCCCCTTCCAGAATGGATTAGGTGAACTCATAGAGCCACGTGGCTGCACCGCAGCAGTTAGGAAGGACTGGTCAAACACATGCATTGTCCCCAACAGAGGTGACCCTCTGACATTTAGTGCCATCCACAAAGGAGGAGCCCAGGCCCCGCTCCCCGCCCCCCGCCCCCCACCCCCCACCCACAGTCAATTCAGGGAGACTCAATTAACACATCTGTGAATCCTGGGCCTGTTTTTGTTTTCTGTAACCAAAGCTGGTTATTTGTTGTATATTTTTAGTGTCATGACCTTTAGTTTTTGGTATGTGGTATGATCTTTTAGTGTAAGTTTGCGTTTAAAAGTTATTGATGGGTATCTAATAAGGGCAAAAGTTTGCGGGGTTTTTTTTGTTTGTTTGTTTGTTTGTTTTTAACATTTAGCTTTGAAAACAGAAGTTTAAACAGAAAAAAGGTATCTCTGGTCAATGGGCAGTTGGCCCATCTGGCTGCAACCCCTGTGACCGCATTTCCCACCATTACCTCAAGAACCCTATGGTACTGTATCAAATCAGCAAGAAGAGTTGTAACCTTGTCCTCTCCCCAGTATCAGGCATGGTTTAGGTGTCAGATTTCCAAAGCTGTGATCTCAGTAGGCTTCTAGCCAGGTGATTTTCATACATATTCAGTAGTCCAATGAAGTCCATCTTTGAAACTCTAGTTAAAACAGCGGAGGAAATCTCATACTTGTCTGACACTTCTTTCTCCTCCCCTCTCCCCTCCATTTTATGTTTTCTTCTGGACATCCTGGCCTTCCCCGCCCTGCAGAGCATACCTGGATGTCCAGGCAAGACTGGGCGAAGTTTCTGAGTGGCCCTTTGTTTAGGTGATGTCCTCAGACCTGGACCCCCACCAGCCTCACTCCCCATCCCAACCAGAGATGGCTCACTTCGGATCGAGGGTTGACTACATCTCATCATCTCACAAATCTGCTGTAATATAAGACAACAGCTTTTAAATGTGTATATAACCCATGATTTCGGTTTGTTTTGTTTTGTTTTTCTTGATGGTTTCCCTCTCCCTTCCTCTCTTCCCATTCTCCTTTTAAATCTCTTTGAATCACATTTGGTAGTGATTTTGACTTAGTCCAGTAGTCACATAGCTTTAATATCTAGTTCAAAGCTAACCATAGTATAATTGTTATATTAAGGAGTTATTTTTTCTTAAAATTTTTTTTTGCTTGTTTTGGTTCTGTTCTCACTTTTAAAGGATGCTGAGATGGTAATGTTACTCTCCCTATTTTGGTACCAATTCTGAGACTGTATGAATTTTCAGGTGGAACTTGAGCACACACTGAAGCAAAGTTGTGAAGTGCGGGGCGGGAGGTGGGCATGAGCTTTCTATTTTGCGTTGTAGAAGAAGTGAGATGTAGTAAGCTAATTAACAGACTCTCTAGCAGTTCTTTTTGTGATGTCTCTTTGTTAATCTGAGTCTATCTATTTTCGGCAATAAGGTAAGGACGACAGTGTTTTGGGTGTCCTCCTTTTCTATAAGTGCTTTTTTTCTGTTGAAAGAGGTGATATTATAAGGTTTTTTGAAATTGTGAATTCTAAAAAAGAAATGTTGTAAATACAATTCCATTAACTACATAGAAACTATTAAGAAAGAGAGAATCAAAAATATTTTTGTGACGGAGTCGGTCCCAGGCAGTTTGATGCTCTGTGGAAGGAGGCGGGAAGGGAACGTTGGCCAAGTCAGTTACTGAGATGAAGATCGCCCAGCTGCCAGGACCACCCCAGGACAAGTTAGAGCACTGTTTAGCTCCTCTGTCTGTGTGATAGACCTAAGAACTGTATTAGTGTTGTACCAGCCTATTAACCTCTTGTCTGTGCACAGCTTCAAATGTTACCGTCTAGTTAGATTTTTATTTAAAATATGAAAAACTGCTTTTCCCAAGACGTTTTTTAAAAACAAAGCTACAATTTTAATATTTAACATATTTAAAGTTTCAAAGCACACCTGTTTGGCTTGGGTGGGGGTGGGGTGGGGGGGATATTCTTTTTCAGTCTTAATTTTTAAATATTTGATCATTTCTATTGTCCAATCATTTCAGCACCTCCAAAGGTTCCTAGGACACTTTGCCTCTCTTCTCCCCCTGCTCCCCACCCCGCTCCCCGATCTGGGGGCCCATGGGCCAGGAGTGGATAAGCCTGCATTAATACAACCTTTCTCCATTCACTTCCTATTTACAAATTAGGAAAGCAACCTTTTGGTTTATATATTTTTTTAATACCTCAGTGCTGCAAGTATCACCAGAGAGGCTATGGAAGAATTTTTTTTTTTAATTTATTGTAGATGTAAACAGAATTTTAAAAATAAAAAGTATAAACATCACTGCACTGTGACTGGTGGGAAAAACTGACAGTTTCCTCTTTGCACATGTTTAACATTTGGCTGTTATAATATATGGTCCTCGGTTGGGGAAAGATACTTATGATGAAGGATATTTTTTAATTTAACTTTTTTTTAAATATTGGTAATAGGTCGGCAACAGCAACTATAGAAGTACAACTCAATAGATGGCATTAAAACATATTGTAGTGTGGATATATATTTTTCTTTTTTAAAATGTGATATTGACGTTTTATTAATATTTTTTAAATTGTTACGTTTATAAATTTGGTACTTAAGGCACAGCCAGTATGAGACACTGAATGCGACATTTATTATAAAGAGCTGCTGCACTCCTATTTTTATAAATTTTACTAACAAAGTAGACTAATGTAGACATTCACAGACATGGTAGGGCAAAAGCATCTTCAAACTAAAGACTCCAAAATGCTAACTCAGAAAGAAAGAAAAAAGCCTTTTTCAATTCTAATGAAACAGCAACAACATTTTTTTTTAATTAAAACAAAAATCATGTTCTTTGTTTTTCTAATAAAATGTTAGGTTGTTTGGTGAGGGTTTTTTATTGCTTTTTTCCTTTCTGTGTTTCTTTTCTTTTCCCCCAAACAACCAGATTAAATGCTGAGCGCTTTTAAAATATCAAAACTTGTTCAAGTCATAAAACAACAAAACAGAAGTTTTATTTAAAAAAAAAAGAAAAAAGAAAAAATAGTAAATTCCCAGAAATTCAGTGTTTAGACGAGGGAATTTAATTCCTATTTTGTCCATGTTGGTGATGTACTGTACTTCCCTTCCTTTTCTCTGCATCCCCCATCACCTCATACAAGACTCTTTGTTGATCATTGTATGTTAATAATGTATAAAATGGCTATCTTGTAAGCGTGCTGTCCTGGTACTAGTGTAGCGACTTTTTTTCTCCTCTTTCTTCTAGTACATATTGATAGGTATAACATAATTAAGATTTTAAAAAATTAGACATAGTTATTCAGATTTAGGACCAGTAAGGATAGAACTTTCTCTTATTTATGAAAAAAAAAAAAGCTAATAATTTTGGGGCAGTTTTTTCCTTTAATTATTTTTTTCGATTTCAATTTTAATTTTATTTTAGCTGATCTGATGTGGTTTCAACTAACCCAAGGTCTCACCATGTTAAAATGCCGGAGGACTCTACGGCGTTTTGTAGATCCCCCCCCTCCCCCACTGTGAAGGGGTGCCATACTACCTTAAATGCTAATGCTAGATATGCAAAACTGGATTTTTTTAATTTATTTTTTAAAAGAGGGAGGCATGGTATATTAAAATGATTTTACTAAGAGAAAAATATTTTTTTAAGAATGCTCAGAAGAAATTGATAATCTGTGTGAATATGTTTTAGATGTTTATATACCTTTTGAAGAGACCCAGTAGCCCATAGCACAAATCTTGTGGAAATCCGATATGTTTTAATGTGGCTACCTAGGTTTAAGGTTCACGTTAGTCCCCTCATCCATCTAGAAGTCCATTTTGAAAGATTTTTGTAAATTCTTTTAGCACTGATGTTCAGCCTTGTCTTTGTTTCAGTTAAGCTCAATGGCGAACATGGGAACCACCTTTCGCCTTCCCTGGGGGAGAAACCCTCTTGGCTGATGGCTTTTCCCCGGAATTATCAAACAGCCACCGGGTGACTTTCTGGCTTCCAGATCCATCTGCCTGAGACCCCCAAACTCCTCTCCTCCCAAGCAGAGGCGAGTGAGTGGCATTAGCTCCCGGACCCATTCCCGGTTCTAGCTGGGCATGGGGCTGACGGATATGACCAAGCCTTGGTCTGCTCTCTAGCAGCTTCCACAGACTTGGCTTGTGGCCTTCCTCATATCCATTGGGAAAACCAAACAGCCTCGCGCTCTATCCCAGTCGCCCATTAGCTTGATTCAAACGAAGCCTCAACAGGCCTTTGCGTTTTTATCCTTCATAACCTTCATCTTAATTTGAACTTGTAGCTTGGACTTTAAGGTAGCATGGCTCTATTGCTGTCAATTTACTGTTTCACTGCACAGCAATCACAGCCAGTGAATGTTACACACATCTTGCTAGACTAGTATAAAAATCATTGGGTAATTGTTGGTTCTAATGACCTGAAAGGTGTTCAGTTTTTGTTCTTGGTTTTGTTTTGTTTTTGATTTCTTGGGGGCGGGTTTTGCTTGTTGTTCTTTTTCATTTGGGGATTTTTGGGGAAAAAAATTTATTTTTGGTTCCAAATAGAAAAACAAAACCTATTTTGATCTTTAGTGCAAACGAGGGCTAGGGACTTAGCCTCCTCCACCACCTCCACACTGCTTCATTCTGCCATTCACTCACTGCAGCATATTCAAGAATAAAGCAATATCGTTTACTACATTTTTTATTGAAGGTCAGCCATGCTTTCTGTATTATATTGCATATGAAATTGTTTACAAAAGAAACACTAACTCATACTTCTCTTTATCGGTTGCAAGTGGCACGCAGGGACAGAGGGAGAGTGGGGGGCTGGTGGGGGAAGGGAGATTTTTTTTTTTTTTTTCTTGAATGTGCTTCACAAGCCAGGCTATCTTCCAAGGGAGGCAGACAGTGGGTAGAGCAGAGGGACTGACTGCAGGCAAGCACATTGAAGAAAGACACTGGCGGGTTTCCCCACCCTCAACCCAAAGCAGAAAACTAGCAGATGTCAGCTCAGCCCTGTCCTGGGCACAGACACTACACAAGGAGACGCTGGAAGTTAAGCAATACTTTAATACTGTAATATGTTTGTTTTCTTTTTCTTTTTTTTTTTTTCCACCAAAAAAAAGTAAGTAAACTAAAACACAAAAACATATAAATAAAATCCACCCCTCTTGTCGGGGGCTGGGGGGGCAACCTTAATGCAAACACCTGGCTATCAAATAATCAGAATGTATTGTCTCAGACAGGATTTCAGTGCCGGGAGGCAGGGGCATGATGGGGGAGGGGGCTGGAGGCTGAGAGACAAAAGTTCCAGAGCCTCCCTGGAAGGTTCTCTACTACTGTATTCTGTACATAATGTACCATCCCGTGTGGAATCTGTGAGTGTCCTCTTAAGTAGCGTGGGCTAGCCAATCTGCCGTTCATGGTGTATTGTAAACTCCGAATTCCATATGTAATAGGATGCAAGTCTAAGCGTTTCATGTGGACATAAATGTATCTAAATAAAACTTTCCCTAGCACTGTGGCTGACCTCACCCTTACTTTTATACTTTAGTATGAAACTGATGAGAACTTTGGTAGTGAGTATTTTTTTTATATATATACATATATATGTATCTATCTATATATATATCTCAAGCATCTTTCAGGTCTTTGTGTGTGGCTTTCTTAAAGCCCTGTTGTAAAAAATTACTATGTGGATGGCAGTCTCTCACATCACAGATGTGGAAAGTATAATTTTATATTTGTATTTTCAAATAAATAAGTTTGTGAAAGGTTTCCATCCTCTACTGTGGTCCAGAAATCAATGTGTTTGTCTGACAAAAAAATAAAATAAAATAAAATAAACTGTTTTGAACAGAGTTGTTTGGTATTCTTTCGCTTGCAGAGGAGGGCTGGGCTCTGGGAGACCTGTTGTTTTGCTTGAGCGGGAGAGGATCTCATCAAATCGCACCTGCCACCCTCACCCCTCAGCATGAATGTTGGCCACAGGCCTCCAGCAGGGAAGAAGCCCCTGCCTTGTCCCCGGGGAGCTTGTGGCACCGTTTTTATGAAGTGGCAAGAGAGCACTAAGATGGAAGAGCAGATGGGAGAGTGGCGTAGATTAACAGCAGAAGGCACACAGAACCCATGGGTGGACAGGGAATAAATCCCAAAGGTCCTGCAGATCAGAGGACCCAGATGGTGGAAGGAGCTAAGGGGCTTTCCTGGGTGCTGCCCCCAGTTCTCAACAGCGCGTGGGAGAAGGCGCCAAATCACATTCCACTACCCTTGAGTAGGGATCTGAACAGGTATCAGACCTCTGCCCTCAAGGAGTTTAAAGTTTTGCCTACTGGAAATCATCAGAATCACAAAACTAAAGATGTAGATATAGATCATCTGCAATACTTTCCACCCCTCTCTCTACCAAACAAATGAGAGGATACAAAAGAATTGAGACCCAGTACATTGAGGGCAAGTCCCAAGACCTGGTGATGACAGCTACAGCATGCTCTGAATCAGTGGATTCCTCAGCTTTGAAGCCCTGGAGAGAAACACCAGACCAAGAGGTGTGCAAGGGATGAAGCGTGGATGAAGGACAATGCCTGCCAGTGTCCCTTAGCTGCTTCCTCAAGGCCCCCAGGAAAGCTATAGTCTCCAGGACATGGCCTTCTTGGGTCCCTCCTCCAACTTCCTGTCTCCTGCATATAACAAATTTATCGTTTTTGTAAAATGGGCTTTCCAGTGAAAACCAGAAAACCAGCTAGACAAGATTCTTTAAAAAAGCTGAAGCACTAACGATTTTAAGGTATTCCTGCTACACTGGGGTCCTAGAGGAGAGAGTAGAAGATGCATTCCTTTATCTGGAGCTGGAGGCAGGAGCACTGGGTTCCAGGCCCACCCCCTGTGTGTCCACAGACAGCCCTCCACAGTGTCTCGTTACATTGTTTAAGGGCGGGAGAGAAGAGTATAATCCCTGCTGCCCCACAGAAATGAAAGACCAATGGGAGCTGACGTGAGAAATCCCTTTTAGGAATTCTGAGAGAAGTGAGCCAGACACATGAGGCCGTCTTGTGGCCATCTTCCTCACCCTGATTGCTCAGCTCAAAGAAGGGGGAGGCCCAAACCCAGCCCAAGAGCCTAAGGAGAGACAGAGCAGGGAACAGGAGCACCAACTGTATGCCAAGTGGATCATTCATATGCCCTGGTTAGTCCCACATGTGCCACATGACTATCTACATTGTAACGGTCAGAGAAGGTGGATAATTTGCTCATGGTTGTACAACTGCAGAGTGGCAGAATGAAACCCCATCTCCAATACATCCTGCTGCCCCTGGGTCCAAGCCTGGTGACAAATATCAGCATCAGTGTTGAGTGTGCCTGGGAGGGTGGGAGTGAGGCTTCTAACCTAAGTGCCTACCTGAGTCAACAAAATGCACCAAAAAAAGGCAGGACAATACCAAGCTAGAGAACAACAAACTTTCCTGTTTTAATGTTTCATGGAGAAAAAATTAAAAAAAGAAAAAAGAAAACAAATCAGCAAAAACTAGAAGGAAAAAGAAGAAACAACAATGTAAAATAAATAATACACAAAGTAGGATAGAAGGAATGAGATCAATTGAATCTACCATTATCTAAATATGAATGGGTTGAATTTTCTATCATTACAAAATAGATGTGTTTAGAAAAAACAAAACCCAGTTATGTGCTAGGTATAGAAACACACTTAAAGTGATGAAAATGGCTAACAATAAAGGGGTGACAAAGAGAAAATAGACAAATACAAAAAACAAGGGCAAGAATTGAAATGTCAGTATCAGAGTGGAATTTAAGGTTAAAAACACTCCACAGCATATTATGTAATGACAAAAGTCACAATCTATTAAGAAGATATAGTGGCAGTAAACTCTATGTCCCAATTATCAGAGGAACTGAATACTTCAAAAGCCACTAGAAATGCAGGGAACTTGATAAAAAGTAAAAATACAATTAGAGAAATTAATATACCTCTTTTAGAACTAGATATAATCAATAGACAAAAAATAAAGACATAGAAGAATTGAATAATGCAATTAGTAAACCTGATGTGATGGCTCTATATAACCTGATCTGATGGCTCTTTGAATAGAGGTTGCACATTTTTTTTTGGTTAATATTCATGGAACATAAAAATCAAATAAATTTTGGCCAGCAGCACCCCCGCCCCCAAAAAAATTTAGAAACGAATAATTAACATGTGGCTATAAATATTATAACTGTGTAAAAATTAAGAAACATTCTGTTGCATCAGAGAGAAAAGTTAAAGAAGATTACAAACTGCCAAAAAGCAACAGAAAACACACATTATACCCAAACTTGATAGCATATAGCCAAAGCTGTACTCAGAAGAAAAATGTAAGCTTTAAATGCCTTCAGATGGAATTTTTTTTTGGGTGAAGGAATATATTACTTATTCTCCTTAATAAGGTAGCAAAAAGCCACCAAAAAAAAAAAAAAAAAAAAACTAGAAAAGGAAATTGATAAGTAGAAGTTGAAAGCGATAGAATAGAAAACATAAGTCCAAAAGCTGTATGTTTATAAACAGTAATAAAATAGACAAACCCCCCTGAATAAAGGGGAAATGAGCAAAAATATACAATATGAAGAATATGAAAGGAGATAACAGAGAAAAGCATGAATATTGGCAACAAACCAAAAAATTCAGGGGAATCAAAATTTCCTAACAAATATAAATTACAAAAACTAGTAAGAAGTGGAAAACCAGGATAAACTTATTATCATAGAAGATACTGAAATGATAAATAAAGATATAATACTGAAAAATAGACTGGATGCAAATGAGTTTTATCTAACTAATAATTCCAGTACCATTTAAACTATTCCACATGATAGAGAAGTATGGAAAGAAAGCTCTCCTATTTTATAAAACACATGGCTTTGATGTCAAAACCCAATACAGTAATAAAACAAAAAATGTATCTACAGACTTAGGAGCTCAGATGTAAAATTTTGAAATATGATTTTAGCTAGTAGAATTCTACAGTATATCA
This sequence comes from Piliocolobus tephrosceles, assembly GCF_002776525.5. NCBI lineage: Eukaryota > Metazoa > Chordata > Mammalia > Primates > Cercopithecidae > Piliocolobus > Piliocolobus tephrosceles. The sequence goes on along the minus strand of NC_045449.1, from coordinate 36,458,151 downwards.
AGAGTGTAATTTAATATGGCCAAGCAGGACTTCTTTCAAGAATTCAAGGACACTTCAACATCAGAAAATCTGTCAACATCTATTTTACTAGCAAACTAAAGGAGGAAAACCATATGACCATAACAATATATGCTGATAAAGTATTTGAAAAATATGGCAGCTCTTTCTAGTAACACCATGGAAAGTTGAAACAGAAAACACTGTTTACCAAAAGACTATTAATATTTGCCAAACCAACATTAATTATTCTAAATTGTGAAACACAAAACCTATTTCTGTTAAAATAAGGAACTTGTTGTAGTGGTGCTACTGTCACTATTATTACCTTAAACCTTCTAAAAAATAAGGTAACAAAAGACATAAACATTGGGAGGAAAAGACAAAGATGATTTTATTTCTAGAAATTTTAAAAGACTGCAGTAAAAGAAAATGAATACAGAAAAATTGCTACTAAAATTCATGAAAACTTTGGCAAGGTGGCTGGATGTAAGATAAATATACAAAAACCACTAGGCCTCCTCCTGTCCAGTAATAAGCACTTAGTAATGGAAATAGGAAAAAAGTATTTAAGGATAAACTTTATAAGAGAAGTATATGCATTATAATAATGGTTGAATTCCCCATCACTAGGAAAATTATGGACTAACGTATCAATATACATCATATCATAGAAAATTAGGCTGCCATTAGAACAGGTAACCCCAGAATCTAACAAGTGGCTTGAAGAAATTTATGAAGCACAGTTGAATAAGGTAAAATATCTTTGAAAAATACATATATATGTATGTGTGTGTATAAATGTACACATACACAAATTAAAACTCCTACATATGTATATATGTGAAGATACATATGTGTATATACATCAAATGTATGATGACATGGGCACAAAGAAAAGGGTACACTCCAGGTTGTTTACATGGGCTCCTGGGATGTGGGGCTGAGAAATAAGACAAGTGGGAGAGGGGAATAGGAAGAGGTGACATGCTGAAAAATATATGTTTAAAGATTTCACTGAAAATTCTGTAAGATACAATTAAAAAAAATTTTAAGTATGACTATATGAAAATAAAAATTTTAAAACAGAAGTATTTTTAAAAGAGCTGGGATCCACATTCCAGTAATAATAATTACATCTTGACTGGTGAAATGGGGAAGAGGTAAGCGGTCAAAGAGAATTCTGGCTTTTCCTGTCCTTTTTAATTTTTCAAAAGAAGTGTAGATTTGTATATTCAGTTGAGATAAAATTAACTTTAAAATTAGCTGTCTAAAAAAGGGAATACAAGAACCTCTGGGAAGAGAGAATCAATTGTATGCAGTGATCTGTGGGTTTTCTCTTATTTTTTTTATTATACTTTAAGTTCCAGGGTACATGTGCTTATTAATAGTATATTCTCTCTCTCTAGATTTTAAAAGAAAAAATATGTATTACTTTTTCATTTACAAAGTATTTCCGTTTTTTAAATAATAAAATATGAACTGAGTTAGTAAAAAAAGAAAAGGGTAAGCGATGATTTTGATAGAAGGAACGAAAAGTAGCTAGGAGCATGCCAAAAGAGTCCTGTGTCAGGAAGCTGCAGGGGCAGTGATACCCCTCTGGGAGAACCTGGTTTCATGTAAGCACTAAATACAATAGATTCATGGCCACAATCCTTCCTACCTTCCAAAGACAATAATGCATTTTTAAAATCAGATACATTGAGGTATAAAATTACATATAATGCAGTGCATCCATTTTAAGTGCACAATGCCATGAGTTTTGACAAATGTATACTATACACCTGTTTAACTCCCTGCATAGTCAAAATAGAGAACCTTTCCATCACTTCAAAAATTCTCTTGAACTCCTTACGGGCATCCCTGGTCCCAGACAATAACTGACCTACTTTTAGTCACTATAGCTTAGTTTTGCCTATTCTAGAGTTTCATATAACTTGAATCAAAAGGATGGATTCTTTGTGTCTGGTTTCTTTTGCTCAGCATGCATTTTCAGATTCATCAATGTTTTGTGTGTCAAGTACTTATTTTTATTGCTGAGTTAGTTTTCCATTATATAGATATACCCAATTTGTTTCCAGTTTTTGGCAATTATATATAAAGCCACTATAAACATTCATGGACAGGTTTTTGGTGAATATAATTTTTCATTTCTCTTGGGTAAATAGGACGAAGACATTGGGTCATATGACGAGCACATATTTAACTTTAGCCAACCTGTTTTCCAAAGTGACTGCAATATTTTGCATTCCCACTAGACATTTTTCAGAGTTCTGGTTACTTTGTATTCTTGTTAGCACTTGGTATTGTTAGATTTTTGTTTTTCTAGTCATTCTAATGAATTTGTAGTAGTATCTTATTGTGATTTTTAATTTGTATTTCTCTAATGAGTTATGATGTTGGGCATCTTTTTTGCATGTTATCAACATTTGGTTATCTTCTTTGATGAAGTATTTGCTCAAATCTTTTGCCCAAATTTAAAATTGGGTAGGGTGGGCATGGTGGCTCATGCCTGTAATCTCAGCACTTTCAGAGGCCAAGGCAGGAGGATCACTTGAGGCCAGGAGTTCAAGATCAGCCTGAGAAACAGTGAGACCCCATCTCTACAAACAAAATACAAAAATTAGCTGGTCATTGCAGTGTGCGCCTGTAGTGCCAGCTACTCAGGAGGCTGAGGTGGGAGGATAACTTGAACCCAGGAGGCTAAGTCTGCCATATGCCAAGATTGTACGACTGCACTCCAGCCTAGGTGACAGAGCAAGACCCTGTCTCTCTACATTTTTTTGATTGGACTGCTTGTTTACATATTAAGTTTTAAGAGTATATATTTTGAATACAAGTTCTTTATCAAATATGTGCTTGCAAATATTTTTCCTAGTCTTTGGCTTTTCTCTTTATTCTCTTAATGTTTTTCAAATAGCAAAAGTTCTTAATTTTTATGAAATCCAATTTATCAATCTTTTAAAATGGATTGTTCTTTTAGTGTCATATCTAAGAAATCTTTGTCTAACTCAAGACACAACAATTTTATCCTATATTCTCTTCCACAAGTTTTATAGTTTTGCATTTTTCTTTTAGGTCTGTGGGCCATTTTGAGTTAACATTTATGTATGGTGTGAGGTATGGGTTATGGTTTTTCTTTTATTCCACATATTGAACTCCAATTGTTCTAGCACCATTTGTTGAAAAGAATATCCTTTCTCTATTAAATTGAGTTTTGTTGTACCTTTGTCAAAAATCAGTTGACTCTTTGCATGGGTCTTTCTGAATTCTCTATTCTATTCTGTACCACTAATCTATTTCTCTCTCTCTCTCTTTCTCTCTCCTATCTATCTATCTATCTATCCATCTATCTATCTATCTATCTATCTATCTATCTATCTATCTATCTATCTATCTATCT
>NC_045449.1:36421346-36454741 GCF_002776525.5 Piliocolobus tephrosceles | reverse complement strand
TCTATCTATCTATCTATCTATCTATCTATCTATCTATCTATCTATCTCTATCTATCATATTGCCATACCACACTGTCTTGGTTGTATCTTTATACTAAGTATTGCGATCAGGTAGAGTGAACCCACCAACTTTGGTCTTTTTCAGTGTTGTTTTGGCTACTCTAGTTCATTTGTTTTCCATATACATTTTGGAATGAGCTTGTTGATTTTTACAAGATAATGTGGCTAAGGTTTTAATTGTAATTGTGTTAATTCTATGGATCAAATTTAAGATAATTGACATTTTAGCAAGATGGAGTTTTATAATCTATACACAAGGGACATTTTTCTGTTTAACTTTATGTCATCAATGTTTTATAGTTTTCGGCATATAGACCTTGAACATAATTTGTTGGACATAATTCATGTTTTTCTGTGCAAGTCTAAAGGGCACTTAAATTTTTTTAATTCCAATTGTTCATTGCTCATGTATAGAAATACAGTTGAACTTTGTATTTTGACCTTCAGCCTTGTTGAACTTCCTTATTAATTCTGGCAACTTTTTTGTAGATTCACTGGGACTTTCTATGTAGATAATCATACTGTCTGAAAATAGTTTCATTTCTGTCTTTTGTTAAGCTGTAAGTCTTTTATTCATTTTTCTTGCCTTATTCACTGACTAGGAGCTCTAGTACAATATTGAACAAGAATGTCAACAGCAAATATCCCTGACTCATTTCCTATCTTAGAGGTAAGTGGACAGTCTTTTATCATTAAGTATGATGTTAGCTGTAAGTTTTTGTCAGTATCTTTTATTGAGTTAAGGAGTTCCATCCTATTCCTAGTTTGCTAAGAGCATGTATGGATGCTGAGAGCATGTGTGCAGCATAAATGGATGTTTAATTTTATCGAATGTTCTTTGCATATATTGAAATGGTCATACTGTTTTTATACTTCAATCTGCTGATATTGTGATTATATTAACTAAGGTTTAAATGTTGAACCAGCCTTGCATTCCCAATATAAGCCCTCTGGGTCATGATATATTATCCTTTTTACATATTACTAGATTCCATTTGGTAATATTTTCTTAAGGATGTTTGTGTCTATGTTAATTTGTACTGTTATTTTATTTAAATTTATTTGGTATCAGAGTAGTGATGGCCACATAAAATGAGTTGGGAAATAGTTCTTTCTCTTCTATTTTTAAAAAAGTTTATATAGAATTAGTATTATTTCTTCCTTTGGCCCAATAGTAATTCATATTAGACAATCAATTATGTTTTAGAGGGAATGAAAATAAGGGGAACACACTTTCATACGTACCTTTATTTTAACCATTTTCAGTCATCTTCATTTCTCTGTGTAAATCCAAGTTTTCTTTGTGTATCTTATTTTTTCCACCTGAAGAACTTCCTTTAATACTTTTTGTAATGCAAATCTGCTGGTAATGAATTTTTGGTTCTTATTTGTCTGAAAAACTATTTGTTCTTCTTTCACTTTTGGAAGATACTTTTGCTTGGGATAGGATTTTGTGTTGACAGGTTTTGTTTTGTTTTGTTTCCTTTCAGTACTTTAAAGATGTCACTCCATTGTCTTCTGGCTCACATAACTTTGATGCTAAATCTACTGTTATTTTTTTCTTAATTTTACCTCTATCTCTCTTTATCCTATCTTTGCTTTTCAACAGTTTGATTATGATGTGTCTAGATGTATGCATGGGCTTTTTTTTCTCTCTCTCTTTGTTTTGTCTCTTTGTTTAGTTTATTCTGCTTGAGATTCTTTGAACTTCTTTCTGTGGTTTCATGTCTTTCGTTATTTTGGAGACATTCTCATCCATTATTTCTTCAAATATTTCCTCTGTCCCCTTCTCTTTCTCTTCTCTTTCTGGGATTTCAATTACACAATGTTTGACCATTCGGTATTCTTCCACACCTCTTGGGTACTCTTTTTTTAACTCTTTTTTTCTCCTTGTATTTAATTTGTTAAATTTCTACTGTCCTATTTTCTTTTTTCTTTTCTTTTTGAGACAGAGTCTCACTGTTGACCAAGCTGGAGTGCAGTGGCATGATCTTGGCTCACTGCAACCTCCACCTCCTGGATTCAAGCGATCATCCCACCTCAGCCTGCCAAGTAGCTGGGATTGCAAGTGTGTGCACCACGCCTGGCTAAATTTTGCATTTTTAGTAGAGATGGGATTTCACCATGTTGGCCAGGCTGGTCTCACACTCCTGGCCCACCTGCCTCTGCCTCCCAAAGTCTATTGACCTATTTTCAAGTTCATTGATTCCTTCTTAAATTGTATCAAGTTTACGGATCAGCTAGTTAAAAGTATTTGTCTCTGTCACTTTTTTCTCCTAGCATTTCTGTTTGACTCTTTCTTGTAGTTTCCCTCTCTCTGCTAAAATTCTACATCTATTCATGTATGTTGTTCATCTTTTCCACTCTAGCCTTCAATATAGTAAGCATGGTTACTCTAAGTTTCCTATGTGATGGCTTCAACATCTGGGTCATATTTGAATCTGGTTTTATTGATTGTTTTGTTTCTTGACAGTGGGTTGTTTGTCTTGTGTTTGGTGTCTCATGACTTTTGATTGAAAGCAAAACATCTTTAGAGCAGTAAAGGCTGTATTAAATATGCATGCCTCTTTTTCTGGTAGGCAAGGGATCTGCAAACTATGGTCCTTGGGCCAAATCAGACCTGTTGTCTATTTCTGTATGGCCTATGAGTTAATAATGGTTTTTATATTTTTAAATGTGTCAAATGGATATCAAAAGAAGAATAGTAATTATGCAACATAAAACAATTATATAAAACTCAAATTTCAGTGTCTATAAATAAAGATTTATTGGAACATAACTGTGTTCATTCATTTACATATTATCTATGGCTGCTTTCATGCTTCAGCAGCAGAGTTGAGTAGTTGCAACAGAGCCCACATGGTCCACAACACCTAAAATATTTGCTGTATACTGGTCCTTTGTAGACAAAGTTTGCCTCTTGATATGGGTGGTTGAGTCGATCTAGTCAGAAGTTGACTTGGATTTGGGTTTTGCTGCTCTAGGTTTAGGTTTATCTTCAGTGCCCCACCAGCTTTAAATTCCTGTAGCATTTTCTTATTCTTAAGGTGGAGGCTGAATTGCCAGAGGGTTTTTCTCAGTGTTTCTGCTTCACTCTTAGCCTTAGGCATTCCTTGTGTGCCTGTGCCTTGGTCCTGTCCCTGGGTGTTGTGATCTGCCCCTCTCCCAGCAGAAGGAGATTCCTCTTAGTCTGGTCCCAGATGGTTTCCTTCCCTTCTCCTGAAAGCTAAGGCTTTTGTTACATGGAGGACAAAACCCAGTGTAAGTTCCATGTTTTTCCAGGCTTTGGGGAAGGGAGTAATTAACAGTTTTGCCACTTTTTGGCAAAATACCTTTTTTTAGAAGGCTAAGTGCAAATAAAATTAAGACATACATTGAAAGTATGTTCATGCTAAACCTATCAAAGATCTGTACAACACTCTGTAGGAGTAGGCAGACTAAAGTAGCTCATCAGTACACAACATGGCCTTAGAATCCCTGGCCCCTTTTTGGTTTAACCAGACTTAAGTTCCATGAACTTTCTGGCTTGATAGGTTAACTGCTGTCCCAGACATCTAGTTGCTTAACCCATCCCTGGTCCTAACCAATGTATACATCCTCAGGTTCAGCAAGTACTATGCCAGTGTTTAAGAATAATTAATAACTCACGCAATGAGTATGTGAATTTGCACTAAACATAAGTGCTATAATTATGTCAAATCAAAAGCTGAGCATAGAACATAGAAAATCTTTGAGGAGATAAATTGAACCCTTTGGTTTCATTGAGGAAAAATCATCAAATCACAGCATGTCATAACTGAAAAAACCTCTTGAGAACATCTAGTTTACCTGCTTCGCTTAACCAATGAGATAATCAAGGCTCAGAGAAAAGTAACATGAGAAAGGTCACACAGCAAGTTAATGATGTGGGAAGGATTACCTTTCAAATTAGAAGTCGGGAGGAGGCAGGGAGCCTGTGGGTCTTTGTGGAAGGGGGTGGCATATTGGGAGGAAGAGTCCCAGGCCTGCTTCTATTTCTAACTAACTGTGTGGCCTAGCTAGTGAGTGTGACTCAGTCTCCCTCTCTGCCATCTATCTGCCCTACCCCTTTCCTGGGAACTATATTAGCTGAGAGGTGTAATGGCACTTCATTAAGACCTTGGGGGAGCTGTGCTACAGGGATCCTGCAGTCACCCAGCACTTGCTTCCCTCCATTTTCTGAAGATGAGGCTTGGGGCACAGCCCGATGCAGTGAGGCAAAGAAAACAGGTACAGAGTCCAGCTCCTCAGCCTGGAGCTTCCTGCCCTTGACTAGTATAGGCACCATCTCTTCCTGTCTTTCCCATAGCTTCTGGATCAGTCAGGGTCTCATCAGGAAACCAGAAGCAGAGCTCTCTGTGAACAGAGACAAATTAACATAAGGACTTGATTAAAAACCTCTGAGGGGCATCACAAGGGTGATTCTAAGGATACCCCCTATGTTAGTCTGTTGTGGTTGCCATAACAAAATACCATACCCTGGGTGGCCTAAACAACAGACAGTTATTTTCTCATAGTTCTAGAAAATGGAAGTCCAAGATCAGGGCAGTGACTGATCTGGCTTCTGATGAGGGCTCTCTTCCTGGCTTGTAGATGACCAGCTTTTCCACTGTTTCTTCACATGGCCTCTCCTCACTGTGTGTGTGTGTGATGAGAGAGAGAGAGCTCTCTGGTGTCTTATAGGAACACTAATCCTATCGGATCAGGGTCCCACCCTTACGACCTCATTAACCTTAGTTTCTTCCTTGGAGGCTTCACCTCCAAATACAGCCACACTGGGGGTTAGGGTTTCAACACAGGAATTTGGGGAGACATGAACATTCAGTTCTTAACACCCCCCTAAAAAAGCTGGAGACTGGAACCTATTATCGCTACTAGGTGAAGACCCACTGCTGAGGCATGCTGCCTGGAACAGTAAGTAGACAGAAGAAGGATGTCCTTCCTCCCTCCTCCTGCCATGTTGGGAGAGCCTGGCATGGATCCAGCTGGCAAAGTGGCAATGTCACAGCAGAGTGTGGAAGGCTGAGTGTGGAGCTGAGAGGAACCCTCTCCAGCCAAGACAGACCATGGAACCAGAGCAATCAAACATTTATTGAGTACTTATTATGTAAAATAGTAAAAGTCACATTCACTCCCCAGGATTACCTAAAATCTTGAAAGTCATATTAAAGGTTTTAGAATTAGGGCTGGGCTCAGTGATTCATGCCAGTAATTCCAATGTTTTGGGAGGCCAAGGCAGGAGGATCGCTTGAGGAGTTCCAGGCTGCCTGGGCAACATAGCAAGACCCCTATCTCTACAAAAAAATTAAAAATTAACCAGGCATGCAGGCAGGTGCCTGTAGTTCCAGCTACTTGGGAGGCTGAGGCAAGAGGATCACTTGAGCCCAGGAGTTCAAGGCTGCGGTGAGCTACAGTGGCTCCAATGCACTGCAGCCTGGGCCACAGAGCAAGACCTTATCTCTAAAAAACAAACAATTTAAAAAATAAATAAAGAATTCGGCATTTGGTCAGTGGACACTGGGGTAATACGGATTTGAGCAAAGGGGTGATGTGATCAGCTGTCCTTTCTTCCTTCACCCAGTCCTACCCATCCTTCCTCCCCAAACTGTTGGCACACCCCAGACTCTCCTCTTTTACACTGCATACCTTCTCTGCTCATTTGATATACATTAGCAATTTAATACGCAGCATGATGAGCTTAGGAGAATATTCCATGGGACCAGAGCTATCTCTGCAGCTTCACTGTCAGCCAGGGAGGGGTTATCGGGTTTAGACCATGGAAGGTCCTTAGGGGATGTGGTGAGAGTGAGATGCGAAGTGCCTGGTCAGACCCACCCCATCAACAGCCTGTCTTCATCTTCGCCAGCAGGACACACACACACACACACACACACACACACACTCTCTCTCCTTACACATGCACAGTCAAATCCTCTCTCATTTGCACACTCCCACACTCACACTTACCCACACTCCCCTGTGCCCTCAGTCTCACACTCACCCTCTGAAACTCACACCCCTCACACACTCTGCACACTCACTTGGCCCTATTCACACTTTACTCCCACTCAGCCCTCTCACTCGCACCCATGGCCACTCCCACGCCCATGTTCTCACAGCTTCACACACTCCTTCTCAGTCTTCGCCCACGCTCTCTCCCCCTCACTCGCACTCACTCTCTCACACTCTTGCTCTCACACTTACCCTGCCATTCCCACATTCCCACTGCTTCCCTCACACTCCCACCCCCTTGAAGTCGTCCTACCCATCACTCAGTCACTCGCTGTATTAGTCCATTTTCACGCTGCTGATAAAGACATACCCAAGACTGGGTAACTTATAAAGAAAAAGTTTTAATGGACTCACAGTTTCACGTAGCTGGGGAGGCCTCACAATCATGGTGGAAGGTGAAAGGCACATCTTACATGGTAGCTGACAAGGGAGAATGAGAGCTAAGCAAAAGGGGTTTCCCTTATAAAAACATCACATCTCCTGAGACTTATTCACTACCATGAGAAAAGTACGGGGGAAACCGCCCCCATGATTCAATTATCTCCCACTGGGTCCCTCCAACAACACGTGGGAATCATGAGAGCTACAATTCAAGATGAGATTTGGGTGGTGACACAGCCAAACCATATCACTCAGACACCTGCACCCCTCCCTCATGCCCACTTTGAATCACACCCGCCCACACGCCTTCACTCCCTCCCTCGCTGCCTCCCACACTCAGGCTGTCACACTTGCTCACTGTTATCACACATTGCCACACTCTCCCACAGACAACCGCTCAGCAGGATTCTGCCCTCCCACCTTCCTGTCGTCCTGCTCTTCTTCAGGGCTCTCTTCCTCACTCAGCAAATCGACAGACACTGGACCAGCCTCTTAGGCTGAGGACAGACCAGGAACTTCCTGTCTCCACCCGCCCTCTGAGCAGGACAGCTCTGCCTGCTCCTGGTTGGATGTGAAAAAAGGACAATGTACAGCAGCAAAGAAGGCAGACACGTCCCATCCACTGTCAAGGACCCTCCTCCCTCCCTTGCTCGCTTTCCCTACCCACATGCTGTGGGTGTTCCAATAGGGAGCACCTTTCCTCAGTGACTCCCTGGCCCATCCCTGCCTCTGCTGCGTGAGGCTGAACCTCCCTCTCTTCACTTCTGCCTTCCCTCAGCTCCCAAGATACCTCCAGTGTCATCTGATAACATGACCCCAGTAGCAGGCCTGTTTTTCCTTTGTGCTCTGAATATCCCTACACAAGCCTTTTGTGTGAAGTGCAGGGTGCGCCTTCCATGACTGCTTGCTGGGCCTTCCGCCATCTTGGGTTTATTCTTATGGGTCTAGGCTGCCCTCTTACATGCTCTCTTGAGTTTGTGGCCCTCTTTCCATCTCCTGTCAATCCTCCTTGTTGCCTTTTTATGTATTCAGTTGAATGGGTAATACGGTCATGTGTTTCAAAATTCAAAAGATACAAGGAGTAAAGTTCCCTTCTCTCTCCGTCCCTCAGCAGCATAGTTCCTCTCCTCAGAGGCAATTGTTCTCTTCAGTTTCTTGTAAAAGATTCTAGAACTAGATACAAGGAACTGTGTGTGTGTGTGTGTATACGTAAGCTCGTTCAGCCATCACTGGAACCGTGAGGGACACTCTCCGCCTCTTCCTTACTAGGGTCATTTTAGAGTGGCCCAATCAGAAGTGCATTGGTAAGACCTTTCTCACCTTCTCACACCATCCTCCCTTTCAGAATCTTGTCATGTGAAGGAATAACTATATATTATTTCTGAATGTCTTGCACTCTGCCTCCCTCAAGTCTAAGAGATACTTCCGCGTGCTAAGCCTCCATGCAGTGTTATAAAGTGTATAATATTATACCCTTTCCCTCAAGATTCTTATCACTTCCAGTTGGCCGGTCAGTTCTTTGATGGTCAGAATTGATTTCAGAGTGGCTGATCCACTGGTCATTTTCTCTACCCCCTGGGAGATTAAATTGTTGGGCAAGTCAAAAGCAATAGTCCAAATAGATGCCACTGTGAGGGCATCCCTGTGTCTGCTGATGTCCTTTGCCAACCCTCCAAAGGTGGATGAGGGCCAAGGAGCCGCCCTCCGTCCCCCCATGGAACAGGGGATGGGGCACATGGCCACATCAGCCAGCCTGGCTGTCCTGCTGCCCTCACCACCCTCGCCAGCCCTTCCGCAGGTCTCTGGTTAATTGCCAGGACACATCAGTGGGCCGTCTCTGAGGAAGGAGCAGGCGAGCCAGCCCACAGCATCCCAGCTCAGCAATCATCGCTGATTAAAAACTAGTTACAAAGCAATGAAGATGGAATCCTGCATTAACCAAATGACCCCGTCCGTGGCCAAGCCCAGATAGATGGGAGTGATTATGAAAGCATCACTCACAAAGTCGGCAAACGTTAACGGCTGTTTGAATTTCCGGGAGATTTACGGGGTAGTGACAGCATTTGGCTGGATGGGACTCTGGCTTTTTGCTTCATTCCCAGATGTGCCTGTGAGTTTATGGGCTTCTGTGGCCTCACAGCCTATTCAAAGTGGTCTAGCTCAGCTGTGCTTTTACGTGGATTTAATCTGAATATGCTAGCTTGTGTAAAGTAGAAATGTATTGTATTGCCAATTTTCAGAGAATCTGAATTAGCTCAGCTATTCTGAACATAATTTAATTTTTCTTTAATGATTCAATAGGTGCTTTGAAGTCTTGCACTAATCAGAGTCATGGTTATGAATATCAGAACTTGATATTGAAGAAGCATAAACGTGCTCATCAAAGAATTAAGTGCTGGAAATGGCAGGAAACAGCATAAGTGGATGCTTCCGTGAGAGTGCAGGTATGACCATGTGTGTCAGTGGGAGCCAGGTGTGATAGGAGGTCTAACTGGGATAGTGCTGACCTCGCCACAAGCAATGAATGACGCTGTCAAAAAGTCAACCTGGGCCAGGTGTGGTGGCTCATGCCTGTAATCCCAGCACTTTGGGAGGGCAAGGAAGGCAAATCACCTGAGGTCAGGAGTTCAAGATCAGCCTGGCCAATGTGGTGAAACTCCGTCTCTACTAAAAATACAAAAATAGCTGGGCGTGGTGGTAGGTGCCTGTAATCCCAGCTGCTTGGGAGACTGAAGCAGGAGAATTGCTTGAACCCGAGAGGCGGAGGTTGCAGTGAACCGAGATCATACCACTGCATTCCAGCCTGGGCAACGAGAGTGAAACTCTGTCTCAAAAAAAAAAACAAAAAAAAAAAAATCCTGCTCCCACACCTCCCAAGGAGAATTTGGTCTTTGCTAACTCGGGCCTCAGTTGAGCAGATTTGGAGTGAAGGGTAAAGAGGAGAATTGTCCTCCCCAGAAAAGGCCCAAAAGCCCAAGACAGAATCCCCTTTAATAGGTAAAAGAGAAATGAACAGATATGTAAGGTGGTCAGGGGGAGACCAGAGCTGGGCTTAGAAAAAGGAAGTAGAGTGTTAGGAGGCAGCTGCCACAATTGTAAATATACATGTGTACATGCACATAAAGTGGGAATAATGGCATCTTCCCCATTAGGTTGTTATGAGATCTAAGAAGCCCACATGCTTTGCTGTGGACTGAATGTTTGCATACCCTCCTGAATTCATATGCTGAGGCCTAAATCCCCAATTTGATGGTATTTGAAGGTGGGGCCTTTGGGAGGTAATTAGGTCATGAGAGTGGAGCCCTCATGAATGGGAAGAATGCCCTTATAAAAGAAATTCCAACAAACTGTCTTGCCCCTTTTCTGCCATGTGCGAATACAGTGAGAAAGTGCTGTCTGTGAACCAGGAAGTGGGTGCTCAGCAGACACTGAACCCGCTGGTGCCTTGATCTTGAATTTCTCAGCCTCCAGAACTGTGAGAAATAAATGTCTGTTGTTTAAGCCACCTGGTCTGTGGTATTCTGGTTTAGCAGTCTGAAGAAACAAAGACATGCTTGCTCTCTCCTTCTCTCTCTCTACCTCTCTGGTGAGAGAAAATTTTGATAGAATCACCAATTGAAATGTTTTGAATCACTTCAGGAAATACTTAAATTGCCTTTCAAGGGCCAAGCATGGTGGCTCATGCCTATAATCCCAGCAGTTTGGAGGCCAAGGTGGGTGGATCACCTGAGGTCAGGAGTTCAAGACCAGCCTGGACAACGTGGTGAAACCCTGACTCTATTAAAAATACAAAAAATCAGCCAGGCCGTGGTGGTGGGCACCCGTAATTCCAGCTACTCGGGAGGCTGAGGCACAAGAATCGCTGGAATCCAGGAAGTGGAGGTTGCAGTGAGCCAAGATTGCACCACTGTACTCCGGCCTGGGCAACAGCGCAAGACTCCATCTCAAAAATAAAAATAAATACATAAATTACCTTTTAATAATATTTGACTGTAGAAACCTCTTTGAATACACTACCATGTGGAAGTGGGGCAGTAAGTCAGGAACAAGAAGGGCTGTCTGTTAGAATAGTACCATTCAGGCCAGAGACTCTCTCTTCTGGGTATGCCCCAGAAATGGTTCCCAGCAGCGGGGTCAAGCAGATGGTGCTGGCCAGCCTGGAAAGTCTGCCTGAGAACCACCTGAGGCTAGCACCTCTGCCCTCACTCCCTGCCAACCTAGCCAGCTAGAAGAAATGGAGATGCTCAAACATTCGGACATTAGCGGGACCACAGGGCAGCTCCTCCAGCACTGAGACATAAAAAACGAGTTACAGGGGCAGCTGCATAGCCCAGCCTACCTCCACTGCACATCCCCTTTCCCCTCCCCAGGAGACAGAAGGCTGGGAAAGAGGTTGTGCATTGGAACTAGGGATAGAAGGCGGGATGGGAGTAGGGTTGTCCCGAGTCAGCCAGGGCAGAGACCTAGGGAAAGGATCAAAGGCAGGTGGGCATGGTGGCTCATGCTTATAATCCCAGCACTTTGGGAGGCCAAGGCGGGAGGATCACTTGAGGTCAGGAGGTTGAGACCAGCCTGGCCAACATGGTGAAACCCCATCTCTACTGAAAATACAAAACTTAGCTGGACATGGTGGCACACACCTGTAATCCCAGCTACTTGGGAGACTGAGGCAGGAGAATCGCTTGAACCTGGGAGGTAGAGATTGCAGTCAGCCGAGATGGTGCCACTCCACTCCAGCCTGGGTGAGAGAGCAAGACTCCATCTCAAAAAAGAAAATGAAAAAGAAAGAAAGGGCCAAAGGCTCCATTATCAAAGGACCCAGTGGTCCTGGCTCTGTGGCACTGCAAGCCAAAGTGACTATCTCTGTTTGCCCCTGCCCAAATTCTACCCCTACCCCATCCTTGACTGCCCCTCACCCCATACTTATCCAGGGCCCATCTGTCTGAGGATTTGAGGAACCCAGAGGCTCTTCCCTGCATTTATGTGGTAGTTACACTCTTGAAAAAGTCACTGTGTACTGAAATTATGCAAAAATACTTTTAAAATATTTTTACTGTTTATTTTAGAGACGGGGTCTCACATGTTGCCCAGGCTGGTCTCAAGCTTTTGGCCTCAAGTGATCCTCCAGCCTCGGCCTCCCGATGTGCCAGGATTATAGGCATGAGCTACCATGCCCAACCACAAAAAAACACTTTGCATTGGCTGTCAAATAAAATTAGGCAAAAGGCCCAGATGATTATAGACTGGTTTCTTCTCTACATGGATATCGTGGGGGACTCTTGAAGGGCTCTGCTGCAGATCAAGGGCCTACCCCTGTGCCCTCCCTCTGCTGAACTCTCAAGTGACACAATAGCCACTAATGTCCTCCCCAGCCCCACTCATCCCTCCACCACTGCCAGAGTGGGCATTCTGCACAACCAGCCCAACCATGACATTGCCCCTCGAGCCCTTTATTAGCTCCCCATACCCACAAAGAGGTTCTCAACATTGGCATTTGGAAGTTTCTGGGGGCATGTTGATGGTCACAATGATGGTAGACTCCTGCCATTATTTAGAGGGCAGGGCCAGAGATGAGGAAGCCCAAAATGTGTAGGCCAATCCCACACGAAGACAACTTGTCCTGGGTCCCTTGTACCCTTCAGGGGACCCAGCAATATCCATGGAGATGAAAAATCAATCTGTAATCACCTGGGCCTTTTGTCCAATTTTATTTGACAGTCAACTCAAAATATTTTTTGCATAACTTCAGTATACAGCGACTTTAGCAGGTGTGTAACAACCACGTAAATTAAGAGCATGCTCTATTTTGTTCAGAATATCACCAACAGTTATTTGCCATTTCAGAAAATCAAGTCACCAACAGCAAATGGCCCTTGGTATCCGTCTGCACTTAGAATGCCACATGCACTGTGACTGCACATGTAGGAGCAGGCATCTGACTACTTTATTATGTCCTCTAGCACAGTCATTCCCAAATATTTACATATTAAAATACATATTATTTTATTAGGCCAAGTGCAGTGGCTCATGCTTGTAATCCCAGCACTTTGGGAAGTCAAGGCAGGTGGAATGCTTGAGCCCAGGAGTTTGAGACCAGCCTGGGCAACACAGTGAAACCCTGTCTCCACAAAGAATACAAAAATGAGCCGGGCATGGTGGAGCACACCTGTGGTCCCAGCTACTCAAGAGGCTGAGGTGGGAGGATCGCTTGAGCCCAGGAGGCACAGATTGCAGTGAGCCGTGATCATGCCACTGCACTCCAGCCTGGGTAACAGCATGAGACCCTAACTCAAAAAACAAAACAAAAAACCATATTATTTTATTAAATAATTTACATTTCTCCTTTATATTAAGGATTATTATACAGATTTTTTTTGAAAATACATGCATACATAAGTTATGTTATTTGTGGATTTTCTTTCAAGATAGAAAAGGGGGCATTTCATCCTGTTTTTATATAAAGGGAGTGTTAGGTCTGATAAAGTTGAGAAACATAGGCTCACAGGCTACTGCCAGTCTCCCTAGGAAGGCTTCCAGATCCTTCTGATCCAGCCCTGTCTGCGCTCCAGCCTCATTGCCTGCTACCTCTCCAGCCTGGCATCTTGAACTCCAGCTTCTCCAGTACAAACAGTGCCACGGATACAGCACAGGTCTCATCATCCCTGTGACTGGCTGACCTTCCTGCCTCAAGCCACCTAAAACCCCCGTACTCACCCTTTATTACGCCTCACACAAAGCACCCACAACAGAAGGACAGGTTGGCATCCACCCACCTGACCTTGGGACCCAGTTACCTCTGTGAGCTGGAACTCCACAACTGGGTCTCCCAGGAAGGCACGCGGGAAAACAAGTGAATGACAGTGCTGCTCCTGATATGATACATATGATACATATAATCATGTACAGATATAGTACATACGACACATAGGATAGATTATCGTATACGTGTATGATACATATGACAGCAGAGGTATAGTGCATATATTACACATGATAGGCCGGGCACGGTGGCTCACACCTGTAATCCCAGCACTTTGGGAGGCTGAGGCAGGCGGATCACCTGAGGTTGGGAGTTCAAGACCAGCCTGACCAACACGGAGAAACCCCATCTCTACAAAAAATACAAAATTAGCTGGGCATGGTGGTGCATGCCTGTAATCCCAGTTACCAGAGGCGGTGAGGCAGAAGAATCACTTGAACCCTGGAGACGGAAGTTGCAGAGAGCCGAGATTGCACCATTGCACTCCAGCCTGGGCAACAAGAGCAAAACTCCATCTCAAAAAAAATAATAAAATAATAATACGCATGATAGTGGATATGTATAGGTGTCATATATGTGATATACGTGATAGTGTATAGGTATGGCACATATGATGTCCATGATAGTGTATGTGTAAAATGGGTATGATACAGTTTGGTACCTGAACCCTTCTTCACAACAAACCACCTTACATTTGGGGACACAACAGAGAGGCACACCATGGGTTAAAAAGCTTGAGTCCAGGTGGCCTCAAGATAGAGGTGCTCCTCTTCCTTCAGCTCAAGCAGCCCAGAAAAGGGGCTTCCCCACCCACCTGCCCACTATGTCCATCCAGAGTCTGTCAACTTCATGTGGCAGCAGGCCACTATACCAAATGACCAGTCATCCAAATGTCCAATCTGCCAAAAGAAACGAGTTCACTAGAATCTTGCTTTTTATGATCATTTTAAAAGTTTTCAGCTATCTGTGTTGAATGAAACAATTTTAATAGCCTTGGAAGATTTCTGTGGAGTTGTAGTCATGTACTTTTCATTTATTTATTTTGGCTTACTCACAATAGATGGAGGTTTCTGGGAAGAAATAGGGACTCTCTGCTAAGGAAAGACAGCTTCAGATCAGCACACAGCTCAGCGTGGTAGTGGGACTAAAGGCACATGCAGTGGAAATTGGTGGGTGGATGGGAAGGCTGGAGGCAGAAACTGGGGAGAATGACGGGTGAGAGGAGTCTGAAGGCTCCAGAATGCTGGAGCCCCAGCTCCCCACAGCCCTGCTGAGCCTGCTCTTCCACCCCGTGAGATGACTTCTCAGATGAGTTGGTTGCAACCACTTGTCAGAGTTTTGTCCCAAACTTGCCAATTAAAAGAGCTACTTCCATGAAAGCCAGTTCTGAGATTTCTTCTGTGGTAGAGACATCAGAAGCAGGAGAAGGGTGTCTAAACCACACTGTTAGATCAGGTGTGATGAAGGAATGTGTGGTGAAAAGGCACCGAGGGAACAGTGCTGGAAAAATCTAACCTCCCCCAAGGGCTGTAGATCATGTCATGCAAAACAGTTCTCCGTTCTGTCACAGACAAGGTGTGGGACAATTTTCTCTTGCAAAGAATTGCAGTAAAGACCATAGCTAAAAGAAACAAGTTGTGGGGTTGGGGGTTGTGTGTGCGTGTGCGAGTTCAAATTTGGTAACTTTGGTGGAGTGGGTCGTTTGATGAATTGGTTATTGGGTGTGTTGATAGGAGGGTTAGTTACTGTGAGGCTTTCCTAAAAGTGCTTGCAAATGAAGGGATCAAGGTCTCTCTTGAGGAATCAAACTATAAAATGGGAGGTAGGCAGAGAGGAGTGTCATTTAGCCATGAAAGCAAGATCAAAGGAGAGGCTCCAGGCCAGCGTTCATCTCCTGGGGAGAGGAGTCTTAAACAATGAACTTCAGATGTCACAGCCAGTCGACTGGGCATGTGCAAGGTGGAGAGAGAAGCAGGGCTCAGCTGATAGATTTCTAGTATTCTTGTCCTGTGCTCAGACCTTCCCTATTGGGAGGCAGATGCCCCCGCCGACCTTCGTTGATGCAGTTAAACATTTACTCCATCCAGCTTCCCTTGTTCTGATTGAAAACGTGCCAAGCAGCCTTCTGGTTATAATCTGACCTGCCAGGTAGATCTGGATGATGTCAATGAGCCGGCCCTCTGGAGTTGCCCCTCCATTTTCTGTGCTCAATAAGTGAGCAGAGAAGGATCTACTCTCAGGGTGCTGACAAAATCAAGTGTGACCAAGCCCAGAATGGGGACACATTCTAGAATGCAGTGAGTACCTACCTGAGCTCCCTGCCTGCCTACCCTGGGGAGCCTTCACCCTCACTTGCCCATTGAATATAGTGCTTGCATCTACTTCTGCAGTTTTTAACACAGGACTGTGGTTTGGGATTACCTGCCCCTCTCCCTCCCAGCCTCCAGGCAAGTACACATAGTAGCTTATTCAAGTTTGTATCTCTGGCACCTGGAACCCTGCAAGGCTGTGGGCTAGCAGAGAACAGTTCCTGGTACATGGCAGGCCCTAAATAAAAATGTATGCAGTGGATGAATGAATGCACCATCTAGCCATTCTTTAGCCCACTCTTGGTGGTAGAACCCCAGCTTACCCACCATGAAGCATTTCTGGCCACCTTCAGGGTCTGCTGATGGCTTTCAGAATTCCTGTGACCTTTCTCTTGGTTCTCCTCAGTTGGGAGGATCTTCAAATCTCTTCTGTCCTGTATCCTGCACTATGCAGGCTTTGGAATCAGCCGCCCTTGGGGTCTAAAGCCAGGTTATTGACCTTTACCTATCTGTACGAGTTCAGCTCCTGCTTCTGTGAAATGAGAATTATAATGCCAACTATACCAGAGACCGGGTAGGTTTTCTAAGAATCCCTCAGGCTTTGCTGTGAGGAAGAAGAGGCATAAGAAGGTAAATATTCTTCAAAATCTTCTGCCGAATAGCCCTGAGATACAAACTCCTCCTGCCCCGCTGCAGCCTCCCCTCCACCCCTCTCCTGACCTGGGACACCTTGAGCTGTGCTCCTGCAGAGAATCAGAGGGGCTCTATATTTGCCTCCCTTCTTCCCCTCCCCTCCTCCCAGGAGCCTCTGAGGTGAGCCAGCTTGGCCTGACAGCTTCAGAGCCCGTCTTCTGGCTAGGGAGGGAGCTGACACTTCCATCTGGAGCCAGGAGCAGGATGTGAGCTCTGCACAAAGAAGATCCCTCCCTGAAACCCTGCTCCCCGCCCGACTCCTCCACAGCACAGCAGCTGGCTTCCAGGGGAATCAAGTGACAGCCAGACTCCAGGGAACCGAGCTAGCGAGACCAAATTCTGGGGGGTGATCCATAGTGACAGAAGAGGCTTTGGCCTGGATAGCTCAGCAGGGCACCAGGGGCAGGGCCAGTTAACCCACAGAGGAACAGACAGTCTCAGGACTGTGGCCTCTGCTCTGCTCCAATGGGCACCGTCAATTGTCTCATAATTCCCTGCTACTATTAGCATTCAGGAAGCTGAAAATGACCTTCTGTTGCTGTTTTCCTAACCACAAGGTGGATTCTGCCCATCAGGGCCTCCCTTTACCTTGGCGCACAATGGCCTCCATCCTGGGGCACCTGCCCACCTGCCCCACCCCTCCAACCTAACCACTTGCCATTTCCCAGATACATCGTGCAGTGCCTGGTGTCTATCCTGTGGTTCATGCTGCTTTCTCTGCCTACAATATCCTTTCCCTGCAATAGCCTCTTCCACCCAGCAGACACCTCCTCACTCTCTTGGCTCAGCTCTAAGTCATATCCCCTGGGGAAGCTTACCAGGATGCTGCAGTCAGATGGAGTGTCTCCTCCTGGGCCCCCACAGCCCCTTTGCTTCCTTCTGTGACAGCAGCGATCCCACAGCAGTGGAACTGCCTGAGCTCCTGGAGGGCAAAGATGCCATGTGCTTCCTAGTTCTGAATCTCAAGCTCCTAGCACAGAACATGGTGGGGAAAAAAAAGGTGCTCAACAAATACATACTGAATTTAACTAAATTCGGTAGAAGGTTCATTTTCCCCCCAGATCTCACAGATTAGGATTACACTGGAATGTATATATTGCTGAATCATGTGTATCTAGTTTTTTTTGGTAGTTGATTTACTGAGATTGAATTTCTATAACCATATAATTCACCCATTTAATTTAAAGTATACAATT
The DNA here is from genome assembly GCF_002776525.5 of Piliocolobus tephrosceles. NCBI lineage: Eukaryota > Metazoa > Chordata > Mammalia > Primates > Cercopithecidae > Piliocolobus > Piliocolobus tephrosceles. The sequence goes on along the minus strand of NC_045449.1, from coordinate 36,437,312 downwards.
CAATGTTGTTTGTATATTCACAGACTTGTGTAATTATAACCACAATCAAGTTTAGAACATATTCGTCTCCTCAAAAAGAAACTCATACCCATCAGCATTCATTCTCCATGTACCCCCTTCCCCCATTCCCTGGTAATCACTCATCTATTTTCTGGTCTCTGTAGATATATCTGTTCTGGACATTTCATGTAAATGAAATCATACAATATGTGTTTTTTTGTGACTGGCTTCTTTTACTTGTATATAATGTTTTCAAGGGTCATTCATCTTGTAGCATGGATCAGTACTTCATTCTTTTTTATTGCCAAATAATATTCCACATTTTATTTATCCACTCACCTGTTGATGGACTTTTGGGCTGTTTCTACTTTTTGGTCATTATGAACAACTTTTTTAATGCTAAGATATTTTTTATTTTAAAATAATTTCAGATTTACAAACAAATTTTGTAAGAATAGTAACAAAGGACTTTTTTCCTTTAACCATTTGAGAGTGAATGGCTGGCATGATGTCCCATCACCACTGGCAACTCCAGGTACACGCAAACATGCAAATAATACTTGTGTGTACTCTCCTACATAATCATAATACAACCATGAAATTAGGAAAATAACATTGATTCATTCCTTCTGGATAATCCATGGACCCACTCAAGTTTCACCAGTTGTCTCAGTGATGTCCTTTAGAGCAAAAGATGCAAGCTAGGATCATGCATTACATCTTATTGTCATGTTTCATTAGTGACCCTCAATCTGGAATAGTTCATCGCCCTAGCACTTTGGAAGATTATAGGCATATTATTTTTCAAAGTCCCTGATATAGTTTGGCTGTGTCCCCACCCAAGTCTCATCTTGAATTGTAGTTCCCATAATCCCCATGTGTCGGGGAGGGACTAGATGGGAGGTAATTGAATCATGGGGGTGGTTACCCTCATGCTGTTCTTGTGATAGTGAGTTCTCACGAGATCTCATGGTTTTATTGAGGGGCTTTTCCACTTTTGGTTGGCACTTCTCCTTCCTGCTGCTGTGTGAAGAAGGATGTGTTTGTTTCCCCTACCACCATGATTGTAAGTTTCCTGAGGCCTCCCAGTCATGCTGAACTGTGAGTCAATTAAACCTCCTTCCTTTATAAATTACCCAGTCTTGGGTATTTCTTCGTAGCAGTATGAAAATGGACTAATACAGTCCCTGAACTTGGCTTTTCTGATGTTTCCTCATGATCGGAATCAGTCCATGCCTTTTAGCAGGAGTATTACAGAAGAGAGGCTGTGTTCTTCTCATTGATCTTAGTAGGTGATACACAATTTCTATTTGTCCTGTTACTAGTGATTTTCACTTAGATCACTTAATATGCTAGGTTGTATCAGGACAAATTTACTCTGTGATTAATAAATATATTTTGGGGAGATACTTTGAGACTATGTATACAAATATCCACTCCTCATCAAACTTTCACTGACCAAGTTTAGCATCAATGAATACTCCCTAGCTGAATTATTACTATCATGGTAGCTAAATGGTGATTTTCTAGTTGCATCTTTTCTTCTACACTTTTTAGTTGTTATTTTATTCTAAGGGAAATTTATTTTTTATAGTAGTATGGATTCGGGAATTATTATTTAAAGAATTATAATTGGTTATTTTCATTATTTATTTTTATATTTAAATATTCCCTGATTTAGCCAGTGGGAGCCCCTCAAGGTGGCTTCTGTGTCCCTTCAACACATCCTCATCAGTTCTTGAGTACTTTTTTTTCTGGCACAAGATATTCTAAGCTCCTCTTACTCTTTGTCTGCCCAGGGTCCAAAGTCATCCATTTCTCCAAGGAGTTTTGGCTTGCTTTTTTTTGTTGTTTTGTTTTTGTTTTTTTTTTTTTTTTTGGGAGACGGAGTCTCACTCTGTCGCCCAGGCTGGAGTGCAGTGGTGCGATCTCGGCTCACTGCAAGCTCCACCTCCTGGGTTCACGCCATTCTCCTGCCTCAGCCTCCCGAGTAGCTGGGACTACAGGCGCCTGGTTTTGGCTTCTTTTTAGTGGATAATAGCTTTTAGAAATGAAGATATGGGTACTAGATGTGCTCATTGGTATTGGGATATCACTTCTCTTAGGTCCTCTCAATGGACAGAGCTAAAAAATACACACATGCACAACATTCTCTCTCTCTCACATATACACTACATAGATACGTATTTATACACATTCATACCCACCTTTACATCCATGTGTATATAAACATGTATAGAAAATTATAAATTCAACTTAACACCTCTAATTCCAATCCAACACCACAGAATTCATTCCTGTGTTCCTTTTTTCCATATTTGTAACTCCTTCTCAGACAGTGAGAGTCCTGGCTCCCATTATCCTCAACATATTTGCTTATAGAATGAACCTAAATGTGTAACCCATCTCCCATCACCTTTGGGGACCCTCACATGGACACTCTCCTTACCTGCTTTGACTTTAAAATTCTACATGAGGCCACAGTTGTCACCACCCCTCCCATGTAGATGCTCCCTTTAGCTCCCTCCGGCTCTAACACATTATGCTCCACTGCATCCCCTCACCAGGATGCTTCTCGCGTGTGGACACACTCTTCACATTCCTTGGACTCTAACCCCCTGTGCCACACCATGTAGACACTCACAAATCCTCTCTTTACACTGCTTGGGCTCTAACAGCCACCCTGGGTTGCTGCCACCTGCCCCCCATAGGGACACCATTCTTCTCTCAGTCTCTGACATCCTAGGCTGGACTGATGCCACCAATGCCACTGCCTCCCCAGCCTACCCCAACATAGACATCTACCTTGCTCATTGAAAAGGTGGGGTTCTTAGTTTTTTAGGCTTTTCACAGCTGGGATTTTGTGGACTGCATCTCCACAGTGTCCTCAAATGTTTTTCCTTCTCCTTCACAAGAAATTGATAGTTAAATCTAGAGGTTTCGTAACATTCAGATTCAGTTTTTTGGCAATAAAACTTCATAGGTAGTGCCGCGTTCTTCCACCAGATAGTACATGATAACAAATTATCCATCATTTCATTAAGAGTTGTAAAATGCTGTTACTGTATTTCTCATTCTTCATATGAAGAGATCCTCCTTCTCATCAACCATTCATTTACTTTGTGGTTCATGTAGGAAAAGCAGGTGCTTGATTCTTTCTCCTTATTTTCTAGTTTTCAAAATTATGAATAGGTTCCCTAACATCTTCCAGGAATGAGCAATGAGTGATTTTTCTTTTGCCTCTTAAAAAATATTATGAAACCATATTTGATGTGTTTCAGTCCAGTGCATTTATTTTTACTGATGATTAAATTGTCTTATCTTTGGCCAGTAGGAGCCTCTTCAACTTACTACTCCCTAGTAATCTTTGATGGCTTCTGATAAAACAAGATGTTCTAGGCTCAGGCTGGGTGCGGTGGCTCAAGCCTGTAATCCCAGCACTTTGGGAGGCCGAGACGAGCGGATCACGAGGTCAGGAGATCGAGACCATCCTGGCTAACATGGTGAAACCCCATCTCTACTAAAAAATACAAAAAACTAGCCGGGCGTGGTGGTGGGCGCCTGTAGTCCCAGCTACTCGGGAGGCTGAAGCAGAAGAATGGCGTAAACCTGGGAGGCGGAGCTTGCAGTGAGCTGAGATCTGGCCACTGCACTCCAGCCTGGGCGGCAAAGCGAGACTCTGTCTCAAAAAAAAAAAAGATGTTCTAGGCTCATCTTGTATGTGTTGTACCCCCAAACTGGAAACTGTCATTTCTCCAAAATGCCCAAATCCCCATTTGGGGGGTAGCAGTATTTAGAGGCCATAAGCTGGTGTTCATTGTTACTGGGTTGGCTATTGTTCCGTGGTCTTTTTGATGGAATAAAAAATAATCAGACCATGGACAGAACTAGAAAATAATGACATATCTCTTGAATTCATATTGATACTACCAATTTAGATTCAGGATTACAGAGCTTATCCTTAGCTTCATCAGTCTTACATCTGTATATCTTTTCTTTCACACTGAAAATCACAATTCCCAATGAAAGCAACATAATTATTAATTTCCTTGATCACACTATATATCCAGTAATCTCAGATTAACAATACCAGCACTGTCATCACCAATGTGCATATATTGATAAACAGTTCTAGAATTTTTCACAGATATTTTTATTAGGCTATATCAACTTGGGATGATAATCAAATTAATTTGTCTTTAAATCACTTGAAATAGTTATTTCTGTGTAATTATGCTACAATACCAATTAATACATAGGTTTCTCTTTTTCTTTTTGCTTTCATGATTTAGACTTCTTAGAAAAACATTTATGATTACTTTATAAAAATAATTTTGTTTTACAGCTGTAAGGATATTTGTTTTTGCATGGTTCCAGTGACAACTACAAAACAAGATATCTTAAAAGAGACCTTCAAATTCCCTCTATTAGAATTTGAAGAGTTCCTAAACATGCCCAGAGTATTGTAGGCACCGGAATCTTAATGTTCTGCAATATCAACACTCTAGCCAATTCTCAGTTCTTCATATCGATATGAAGATACGATATAATTCAAATATGGGCTTTGTACTGCAACAAAGACCCTAAAATAGCAATAACATAGAATTCTCACTTAATATTTCAAGTATAAGCTCTCTAGAGCTGATGTGATGGCTCCGAACGGATCTTCTTTCTCCAGTACTCTCAACACATGGTGTTCATCCTGTAATTTAGACAGCTGCACTGGATTCTGCCCTCCTAGCCCCATACCGGCCAGCAAGAAGAAAAGGGGATGGGAAGTCCAACTCTCTGGAAGGGCAGGACCTAGAAGTTGCACACACAACTTCCATTTATATCCCACTGATAGCCAAATATATCTCTTATTAATTCTGCCTTGGTTTCTACACTGAAAAAGGCATTTTCCGGTTGAGTTGAGATACATATTCAGCTTTGTTTTCTACAGTTCTTTTCATATCATATTTTCCTTTTACATGTAAACTTTTTGTTGAGTAGTATCAGGGAACTAAGGCTGTTTTTTTTTTTTTTTTCTTCCAAATTGCCAGTCAGCAGGGTCAGACTTGGGACAGGTGGCGTTGCATCACACACCCAGATGGTCAAGATTGTCTAGAACGATTTCAAGTTTTTGTCAATGGCGGTTGAGCACTTACACAAACCAGGCTTCCAGCCAGCATTTAAAGAGATGAAGATAAAAAAGACCCACCCAGTTCTTGCTTTTAAGGGTCCATAGAATCAGGGAGGTAAATCATAAGCAAGTCAGCACCATTGAATAGACTCCATGCCGGGATAGTGTGGAGGGAACAGCACACAGACAAACGTCACAAAGGAAGTCACACTTGAACCAGGAAAGACCAGGGGTATTTTCCAGGTAGACATATGAAGGAAGAGCTTCTCAGGGCACATTGCTTACATCCTCTGAGCCCTAGTTTCTTCACCTAGGAAATACAGTGGTAGTGCCTCCTTCATCGGCTTGTTAGAATTCAGGGAAGGGGGCCAGGCATGGTGACTCCTACCTGTAATTCCAGCACTTTGGGAAGCCAAGGTGGGTGGATTGCTTGAGCCCAGGAGTTCAAGACCAGCCTGGACAACATGGCAAAACCCCATCTCTATCAAAAATACAAAAATTAGCCAGTCTCATAACCCAGTCTCAAAATAAATAAACTAATTTTAAGATTCTAAAAAAAAAAAAACACGAATTCAGAGATGGGAGCTGGGTAAGAATCTTCTGCTGGGTTTCTGGTGTAGCAGTGGACTAACATACGGGACACTCCTTCCCTGGCAGGAGATACCAGCAGCCATGGTGAAACGACTCCTCTACGCTTCATTCTCTGAGCCTGAGTAGGTGGGATTTCCAAACAGCTCAAGGCTTCATGGAAGAAGAGTGCTAAAATGGAGCCACACAAAAGCTTCCTATACCTGGGTAGGGGTGAGGGTTAAGAGGAAGCTGGAATTGAACTTCATCACCTCCATAGTTTCTACAGAAGGCAGACCCAACCTTTTGCTGCAAAACTGATTTTGGGGTGGAAGATCCAGGTGGCAGAGCCATAGAGGCCATATGGCTGATTCACTGCATGACTTTAGGCAAGTCATTTCCCCTCATTTGAGAATTGATTCTTCTAGCTCCAGGACATCCAGAGCATCCTCTGGCCCTGAGCCAGTCCAGGGATGAAGACGGGGAAAGCGGGACGTACACCTTCAAGGCCATCATCCAACCCTTAATGGAGTCCACATGCCAGCTGTCCCATTGCCAGGTCCTCAGGCCGGCAGTTGCCATGATGTGTGGACTCAGAAGGCATGTTGCTATAATAAAATGTGTTTATTTGAATACGAAGGTCAGGGAGTTAAGTAGTTGGTATTCCAGTCATATAGAGTCGTTTGCACAGTGTCACTAATAATTAAAGGGGGTTTTGACTAATCTAGTTGCTCTTCCTAAATATACTCTGCTCAAGAAACTCATCAAAGCAGCAAAGTAATCTTTGAGGTTATTAATCTCCTCTGCTTCACAGCTGGGGCAAATTTATTTGCTTGAATTAGCGTGTAATAAACTTATAATAAAGCTGCCAGAGCCCCAGCTTGGTAGACATTGGCTTCATGTAATGGGTAGTTACATCTGGGAAATGGGGCGCTAGTCCCTAGGCTTCTGCAAGCCTCCTGGGGCTGGGGGCCTCCCCCAGGGGCCACACAGAGAGGGGGCCACCAGGCATGGGAGAACCTGAGGTGCAGCCGAAGGGAGCTTTGCAGACTGGTGACTCTACCTCCTCATCTCTGCCCCTCCTCATTGCACAGGTGAGGGAACTGAGGCTCAGAGAATGGAAGGATATGTCTGAAGTTGAGAAGAGGGCAACTTCAGGAGCCCAGGTTAAAATCCAGACAGGAGGCATGGCTGCCCATCCACCCCTGCTCAGGGGTTGGCAGTCCTCATGGTCGGGAGTTTTCTGCCCAGGTTCTACTAAGGATCCCTGTCTGTGTCCCCTACTTCCCTTTTATCTGCCCCTCTACCTGTCTTTTCCTTACACTACAACCCCACCAAGACTTGTTTGCCTTCCCTGCTTCTCCATTTTCCAAGGAATTGCTGCCCCTCTGCCCTGTCTGGAGGCCTATCTGGGCTGTCTGTGTGCTTCCTGGCTGCCGCAGCCTTGTTGGTGCCTGATCTGTCAGCACGTGGACAGTCTTCAGCAGGGACTCTGCAGTGTCTTCTGAGCCCTGGCATATGGAGGAGCCATCAGGCTGGGTGACAGGCAGCCTCGGGTGGGGGCCTGAGAGTTTTTTCTACTTCTTTTTCTTTCTCCTTTCTTCCTGCCCCTAGGAGACCAGCTCCATCTGGTCTTTGAGATTTTCTCCTGGAGTTTGAGACTGGGGAGATATTCTCCTGATTCCCATCTGGGGTGGGAGTGGTGGGTATGGGTGCTGGTGGACCTTCTCTTCTTAAAGGGGAACAGCTACAAGACAACAACCTTTCTGGCCACCTTGGATAGCTTTGAAGGATTATACCAAAAATAGCCTATCCCATGAAGCAAGGACACGAGAAAAGGAAGATGATAAAGAGGACAGGCAACACCATCCTATCTCTTACATAGCCATGCTCCTCATCCCCCAATCCCATCCTCCAACTCCTTATTCCCTTCTCCTCATCCCCCATTCTTTTATCCTCTCATCTCCTTACCCCATCCTCCCCTATCCCTTCATCCCCTATCTCCCATCCCCCCAGCCCCTAGTCCCCTTTTACTTATAGTCTTTGGAGGAGAATACAAGGGGAAGCAGGAGAAGAGAGGCTTCCTGGAGTTCTTGCAGACCCTGAACCTTGCTTCAGACACCTCTAGGACACCAGCATGAAGGATGCCTTCCAGCAAAGCTTACACCTGCAGCATTCCCAAAGTCACAGACATTTCTTCTCAAGCAATGGATAATAAAAACAGAATAAGTCATCACCAGAGTCTTGAAACTCTAAACACTGAGAACCACCTATCTAGGTCAAGTTCTCTCTTTTTTTGAAGGTCAGAGAGAATAAGTGACTTGCCTAAAATTACACAGCTACTAAGCTTAGGAGCCAGGCGTTCTAACCCCCTCTTGGGAGTCTTCTCCCACCACGCCAAACTGCCTTAGACAGGGGCATGTGGTGAGTCCCGTCTTTGCCAACCAACATGTTGACCTATATTCTGGGAACTGGATGGCTCCCTAGTTTTCCAGATCATTTACTCAAGGGCCCCCAAACCCCTTCTTCCCATTCAATTCCCTCATTATTCCTTAAAAGTGACAGTCTAGGAGGTGCCTTTTCTTGGAGCCTTTATGCCTGGCACAGCTCACAGAAGCACAACATAGACTATGTGGTATGGTAGAACTAGGCCTGGCCTGTGAGGTGCCTGGTGCTAGAAGGACAAACCCAGTGGTAGGTGCTGTTAGAGGAAGAAGAGTCTGGCAGGAAGAACGTAAAACCTGGTGGATAGCACAGACATCATCCCAGTGGTGCTTAGCATCAGGGCAGCCCCGTTCAATGGGGACAGGTTGCCCCAGCCTATGGACAAAACTCTTGCTCCATACCTGCCCACACAGACGAGCTAAGTTCACATCTTCACCATCATCAAGGTGGACTGGGTCAGCTCAGCCAGGAGGGTTCTCCCCACCACCCTTCACAGTCCTCTGATTCTACCCAGAAGCTAAGAAGCAAATAATTTTAGCCTTTTCTTGATGAAGATGGCAGTGGCTGGACCCAAGCTAAGGTATCAGAGGTGTCAGTGTCAAAGGAATGGCAGAAAGGCCTAAACTTACCCTACGGTGATAAAATCATTAAGAAAGGAGACAGGAGCTAGAGAGGCCTTCAATTATTTTTCATCTCCCAAGCTTTCTCTGGAAACCCTTGGCAAGATCTTTATTTTCTTTGACAAAAGAGTTTTGGGAATGAAGTGGAAAAGAATAGAGTCTGCCTTCACAAGAACTAGTTAAACAAGTCTTTGTGGAAGAGAAAAATCATCAGAAGAGGATGAACCCAGACTCATGTCAGGAGAAATTGAAAAAACACACAATAGCCATGTTGTTCACAACCTGAAGGGCTTCTGATCTGTCTTGGGAGCAAGAAGAATCTGCCAGCTGGAGCGGATGGTGACATGGGACGAGGTGGTAGGGAGGAAGCAGAAACACCTCACCTCTTCACTGAGCTCCAAATGTCTTTGTCACGGAGGAGGGTCTTCAAACCCAAAAATGTCAATCAAACACAGTTAAGAGAGAATTGATCCATTCCTGGAATTCTGTCTAAAGGAAGGAACCTTCAGTAGAGAAAAAAGGCATGCACAAATTATTACAGCGTTGTTTAATGAAAAACCGGAAACAAAAGGAGGGCCCCAAACAAGAGACAATTTAAACAATCTGCGGAATGTCCAGTCTACGGACTCTCACAAAGTCATCAAAACGCCTCCAGACTTTGTAAAAGCTTGGAAACTGCATGCTTGCATGTTAAGTAAAAAAATAAATAAAGGCCGAGTGTGGTGGCTCATGCCTGTAATCCCAGCACTTTGGGAGGCCAAGGCAGGGGGACCACGAGGTCAGGAGATTGAGACCATCCTGGCTAACACGGTGAAACCCCATCTCTACTAAAAATACAAAAAAATTGTGGCGGCATGCGTCTGTAGTCCCAGCTGCTTGGGAGGCTGAGGCAGGAGAATGGCGTGAACCCGGGAGGCAGAGCTTGCAGTGAGCCAAGATCGCGCCACTGCACTCCAGCCTGGGTGACAGAGCAAGACTCCATCTCAATAAATAAATAAATAAATAAATAGGCCAGGTGTGATGGCTTACGCCTGGAATCCCAGCAACTTTGGGAGAATGAGGTAGGCAGATCACCTGAGGTCAGGAGTTCAAGACCAGCCTGGCCAACATGGCGAACCCCCGGCTCTACTAAAAATAAAAATAAAAAAAATTAGCCAGGCATGTTGGTGCAAACCTGTAATCCCAGCTACTCAGGAGGCTGAAGCAGAAGAATCACTTGAACCTGGGAGGTGGAGGTTGCAGTGAGCCAAGATGATGCCACTACACTCCAGCCTAGGTGACAGAGTGAGACTCCATCTCAAATAAATACAAACGTACATAAATTATTAAATAACAGGATGTAAATTTGCTTAGACAGTTCACATTCTATTATGAGCATGTACTCCTTTTTATCTTATTACCTTTGTGTGAGAAAAACTGTGGCATAAAATATTTTGAAAATCTTTATAAGATACATTTAAATTGTAGTATATGTTTCAACCGTCTAACACAGACTACACTTAGAAAATAGGTGGAGGGTACACTAAATTGTACATCAGGTAATGTCTCAGAGGTGGATATTTCCTAAATTTTCTACAAAGAATATGTCTTTAGTGTGTTATATTGTGGGAAAAAATCTCAAAAGTTTTATTTCAGGAGAGAAAGAAGGAGAAAGGAAAGGAGGGAGAGAGAGAGAAAGGAAGAAAGGGCAGGAAGGAAGAAAGAAGGGGAGGGAAAGGAAGGGATTTGGACTCAACACATGTAAAGCCCAAGAAACTCTGGTCTTCTGAGTTCAATTCTCCAGACACAAGGTCCCAGGGCAAGAAGCTCAGGAGCAAGTACAGAACGCCTGGCAGGCAGGCATCTTTGAGGGATGATAGCAAGTGAAGAGATGCTGAATTATTGACAGCCCATACTCTCATTTTTAAAAGAAAACAAAAAATTAAATCCCAGTAACAACAGGCTGGTAAGTTTGATAACAATCTCTGGTAAATTTCTAAGCATGAGGACTTACAGAAGGGAAAGCAACAATCCCTAGAGGCCAGCATGAATTCACCAAGGCTAAGCTGTGCCCAACTGGATTCCCGTCCTGGAGGGACAGCTAAGAGAGGAGGGATGAGTGGGTGCCTTTGGCAAAAGGCACAGTGTGGCCATTCGAGTGTCAAAGCCACTTGGTCCCTGAATTAGAAGGTGAAGTGTTGCCTACCTAATGGTTCAGGTGCCGGGGAAGCAGGTGGGGCCACGATGTCAGCTCAGCAGGCATCTCCAACAATACCCCAAGGTTCAGCCCTTGACCTTGTCCACCTCAACCCTTTCCTCAGCAACTTGCCTGAAGTCGAATGGAAGATGTGCTTATCAAATTTGCAGTTGACACAAAGCCAGAGGGATTGTTAACAGAAAGGATGGCAGAATCAACATTCAAAAGCATCTTGACAGGTTGAAATAATAGGCTGAAAACATGTAAAAGGGATAAATGTAAATTCCTGCATTTAGGTTTAAAAAAAATTTTAATAAACATCAGACATGAAAAAGAAGGCTTAACAGCAGAAAAGACAGCTAGGAAGGAGCCAGTGGGGCATGGTTAGTGTGCAGATCAAGGGAAGGGAGAAAGAAAGGAAAAGAATATTTACTAAGTGTATCAGAAACTGTACTAGATGCTTTTTTATTTATCTGAGACAGAGTATCTTTCTGTCTCCCAGGCTGGAGTGCAGTGGTGCAATCATAGCTCACTGCAGCCTCAACTTCCCGGGTTCAAGAGACCTACCTACCTTAGCCTCCCAAGTAACCAGGACTATGGGTGCACACCACCACACATGGCTAATTTTTTCATTTTTTGTAGAAATGAGATCAGTCTTTCTGTGTTGCCCAGGCTGGTCCTGAATTCCTAGGCTCAAGCCTTCCAAAGTGCTGGGACTGAACTCCCAGCACTCTGCCCAGTTTGCCCAGGCTGGTTTTGAACTCTCACCTCAACCTTCCAAAGTGCTGAGACTGCAGGTGTGAGCCACTGCACCTGGCTTCCAGCTAACTTTTTTATGTCTTATTTTTAGAGATGCCATCTTGTTATGTTGCCAGGCTTATTTGCTTTAAATTATTGCACACCATGTCTATGGGCCAGACATTATCACTGAGCCCATTTTACAGATGAGAAACTGAGACTCGATTATATCATTAGCTGATTAAATGATTCATGTCAAGCTATTAAGTGATTAATGTTAAGCTACAAAGTAGTAGAGTCAGAATTGGAACTCACATTTTCCTGTCTCCAGAGCTAAGACTCTGTCCTTCCCCTGCTTCAGGGAGTAAATCTTGATTAATCTGTGTTCATCACAATGATTCCTTTCTCCTCACCAGTAATGGTTTTCAAAATGGGTCATTATTTACCTCTTGCCAATGAGACATGGAGATAAATATGGTGGTGGAGTTTCCAGTAAAGTTTTCTACTTTCTTAAAAATAAGCCCAAGAATCATCTGCCCCTGCCCCTCTTCCGCCTCTAAGTGCTGTCAGCATGTAGGATCTGGAACTGCAGGAGCCATTTGGGCACCTCGAGGAATCTGGCGTTAGATGACCAACCAGATGTGGAGGATATGGGGTGGAGAGGCACTGAACTAACCAAGGCCACTCAGGGCTTCTCCTTGGGAGACGATCCATTTTCCTGATTGTCCAAACCCCTTCTGCTTGGGTTTTCTGTCAGACTCTACCTGTATGTATCTTGACTAATACCCAAGGCTGGGTGAGTCACCTCTGCCAACCCTGGCAAGGCCACATTTGGAGTCCCATACATATCCACATACAGCTGGGCCCGTGGGTTGCTTTAACTCTGCAGTCTCAGACCTACCTGTGTTCCCAGGGCCCAAGCTTGCTGGGGTCTACCTCACTTGGCCCTGCGTGTGGGCTGTGGGTGGGGATGGAGGGTGTCCAGCCCTGTCCTCTGCTCTGTCTTGTTGAAAGGTCACCAGGCAGTGCTTTGCCCAGGCCTGAGAGATGATAACAGCATGTAGGGCAAGGTGTGAGCCAGAAAACAAGGGGAATGTGTAGAGGTGAGACTTGGGCTCCATTCACTCATTTAACTAGTCATTCACACACTTGTTTATGCATTCATTCAACAACTATATGTTGAATACTATACGGATTGAGCATCTACTATGTTAAGTGCTCTGTCCAAAGACTTAGCACAAGGGTTGGGAAATTTTTTCTGTTACGGGCCAGGTAGTAAATATTTTCAGCTTTGTGGGCCATATGGTCTCTGTTGCAATTACTCAGCTCTGCCTTATGGAACAAAAGCAACAATAGACAATATGTTTGTTAAAAGTGGGCTTGGTTGTATTCCAATAAAAATTACAGTTGTTCCGCTTTATCCACAGGGGATAAGTTCCAAGACCTCCAGTGGATGCTGAAGCCATGGATGGTACCAAACCCTCTGCATGCTATGTTTTTTCCTGTACATAGATACCTATGATAAAGTTTAATTAATAAATTAGGTACAGTAAGTGGTTAACAACTCATAACAAAGTAGAATAATTATCACATTCTATTGTCGTAAAACTTACTTAAATGTGGTCTCTCTCTCTCTCAAAATACCTTACTGTACTGTACCACAGGTAACTAGAACCGTGAAAATTGAAACTGTGGATAAGGAAGGACTACTATATTTATAGAAGCAAATGGTGGGCCAGATTTGGCCACTGTCTGTAGTTTGTCAATTCCTGACTTAGAATATGCAGTTGGAGAAGGTGGTGGGAGATACTGTAGATTAAGTAAAGCCTTGAATAGCAGCAGAGAATATGAATTTTATTGAAAGGCTGATGAGAATTTGAAGAATGTGTATGTTGGAAAACAATGAAATTAAGGTGGGTGACAGAGGGATTGATTCAGCACCAGCCTCCTTGCCAGGCACTTGTGATTCCTTCACTTACTCAATGAATATTTATTGAATGTCTACCACGTCCAGACACTGTCCTAGGTGTAGGGCAGACAGTGGCGAGCAGGGCAGACAGTGGCGAGCAAGGCAGTCAAGATGCTTATCTTTGTGGAGCTTATTCTCTCCCAAGTTCTCAGTGCTTTGTGATCTAGTCCTCGCCTACCCTGCCAGCCTCAAATTCTCCCACTCCCCACCCACTAAACCATTCAAAATTCCCGAATGTTCTTTCCCACTTCTGTGACTTTGCACTTGCTGGTGTCTCATCCTGGAATGCCCTCATTCGCCTCGTCCACCTGCTGAAGGCCTTAGAGCCCAGTGGAGTCTCCTCCTTGTGAAGCCTTTGCCCCCAGCTTTCCCTGGGAGAGACTGGTCACTCCTTCTGGGCTCCCCCACACTTTGTACCTGCCTTAGCTCAAGTGCTTCTCGTGTGACATTGGAATTATTTGTTCATAAGCCTGTCACTTCTATAAGAGCATGGGTTTCTCAGGGTGCTGCGACCCCAGCAACTGGCAGAGGCCAGGCATATCAAAGTGGCCCAACAAGTGTTTGTGAATGAATGAATGAATGAATGAATGAATGAATGAATGAATGAATGAAAATATCTTTGGAAAAGGAGAGAGTTATGCCAGAAAAAAAGGTGGGAGACCTCAAACCTGAGAAGAAGGATGTCCGCTACCTTAGGGACCTAAATCCTTGGAAGATACAAGGGATCTTATTTACAGGCTTAAATCTCCCGTCGAAAATTATTTGTTGAGCGTGAACAATAATACAGTCTCTCCCTCTCTGAAACGCCATGGTGAGGACTGCTTTGTCTGATTAAGGGCTGTCAGTAGTGACTGAGGGGCTCCCGCTGGATAGCTGAAACCTCTCTCCTCCTGACAGCACGAGTGATAGCCGAGCGGAAGTTGACCCCAGCTGACGCAGTCATCTTAAAATATCTCGAGAAGACCAGTGATGAAGGAGTCTGTGATGTCAAGACTCAGCTGGAGGCCAAACCAAAAGGACCCCAAGAAACTAGCCCTGGGTGAATTGTATTCCAGGAAGCAGCTTGATATCCAGCCAGAATGAATGCAAGACCGTCATCAGCAATATCAAGAAGCGTTTATTCAGCATGTATTGGCACGTGGTACTAGATTCAGTTCAGATCCAGCTCCAGAGAATAACGTAGACACAGCCGTTCTCCAATGGCACCTTGCAACACACAAAGAAACGTAAGGATTCAGCCATTGCTATGGGCCTTTCTGGTTTACAAAGAGCTTTTAGCAGCACAGGGAAGGAAATAGAACAGGTTTGAATATTATTTCCACTTTAGAGGTGAGGAAACCAAGGCTCAGGTTAAGTGCCTTGTCCAAATTCACACAGCTAGGAAGGTCAGAGCAGGGATCTCTTTCAGAGCAGCAAACAAATAGCACACTCAAGGCTTCAATAAAGACATTCTTTAAAGAGCCGTGGGCAGGGCCAAGGGAATGAACCATGAACTGAGAGGCACCCTCAAGGTTATGGGCTGAATTATGTCCCCCAAAGAAGACATATTGCAATCCTAACCCCCAGTATCTCAGATGTAACCTTATTTGGAAATGGGGTTGATGCAGATGTAATTGGTGAAGATGAGGTCACACTGGAGTAGGGTGGGCCTTGGGCAGTATGATTGGTGTCCTTATGAAAAGAGAAGAGACACCAAGGCAGACACCTGAGGGGAGAAGGCCATGTGAGATGGAGGCAGGGACTGAAGTGGTGCAGCTGCCAGTGAGGATCTCCAAGGACACCAGCAACCACCGGAAGCTGGGAAGAGGCAAGGAAGTGTTCTCTACAGTGTTGGAGGGAGCACGACCTGGCTCGTGCGTTCATTTGGGGCCTCAGCAACACAGCAAAGTAGGTGGAACAGAGAGGAATATTAAGTCCACTTTAGAGGTGAAGAAACCAAGGCTTAGATCTAGCCTCCAGAACTGTGAGAAAATACATCTCTGTTCCTTCAAGCCATCCAGACTGTGGGGCTTTCTTACTGCAGCCTTAGGAAACTGGGGTTGGCAACAGTGGACACCCCTAGGCCTCAAGGGAGCATGTTGTAGCAGTCCAGGGAGAGCAGAATTCACAGAAGCGGGGCTGCCTGACGGGAGGGGTGACGCTGCTACTGCCAGTCACCATCCCTTGAGGAGGAAGCTGAGCAAACAAATGTCCTGACCCCTCTCTGTTTCCCTCCTGCAAAGTCTCCCCTCATCTCCCCCATCAGTCAAACCTAACAGGGAGCCAGTGGGCAACAGGGTGAGGGTGATGCAGTTTGCAGAGTGAGGGTCATGCAGTTTGCAGGGTGAGG
>NC_045449.1:36381624-36421336 GCF_002776525.5 Piliocolobus tephrosceles | reverse complement strand
GATGCAGTTTGCAGGGTGAGGGTGATGCAGTTTGCAGGGTGAGGGTGGTGCAGTTTGCACCCTGGGTCTAAGAATAGGTTGGGAGGGTGGGGAGAGGCCTGGGAGAGCCACTGGAGACCTCCCAGCACAGACTCAAGCCCATGTCCGGAGCTCATGCCTCACCAACAAGCCTGTTGAGGAAGGGACTCTAAAGACACGGAAAGGACAGTTTCCACCCTTTGGAAACCTGTAGTTTCACAAGGAGCCCACAGATGCCTGGAAAGCAGAACCACGTTGATCTGTGCAGCAAAGAGATCAGTGTGCAGGAAAGGCATGTGCTTGTGGTTAGCAGAAGGCAGGGTGGTCAGAGACACCTTCCCACCTCCCCTCACTATGCCTCATTGTCCTCGATGTAAACTAGGAGTATTGCTTCCTTGCCAAGGAATAGCCAGAGAGGTCACAGTGGAGGCAGGAGTCCTCGGTCTAGTGGCTCCCGCCTTGCCACATGCGTGCTGCAGAGCTGCAGGCAGACTGGAACCAGAGAGAGCAATCCTGTCACCAGACCCCAGCCTCACCATCCCCACCACAGCAGGCCTGAGCTCCCGGGTGGCCTCTGCCCCAGCACCTCTTCCACAGGCAGGTGGCTTCCTGGAACCTCAGCACAAAGAACTCTGCAGAGCCCCAGAATGGATCCACAGGGTTTCTCAGGGAAAGGGCAGACAGGCTGCAGCCTGAGAGTGTGGGGAACCCCCACCAGGCTAGTAAAGGTCACGAGGACAGAGAGGCAGCCTGCTCCAGCAGACAGACAGAGCAACCGGGGAGAGGATCCCTAAAGACTCGCAGATGGAAAGGTCTGTCCTCAGCAGTGCACTTGACTACAAGACCGTCCTTCTCTGACTAGGACTTGCGCTGAAGCTTTAATTATAGCTTGTCATTATAGCTTGTCACTCATGCACCGTCCCCGGGAGATGGCTGAGCGGGATGGCAAAGGAAATGAAACTCTCGCTTCAGATGGCTCATTCTGTCTGTCAGGAAATTTCAAACTCACAAACAATAATATCCTGAATTGTGGCAGAGCAGTGCCTCCTAAGCGCTCAGCCCGCTCCCCCACCCAGTCCCTGCCTCCCAGTCCAGGCCCCACCAATGAGTCACTCCTTGCTGGGGTGGGACAACTGCTGCCAGACGCCATTCCTCACCCTATCCCAGCCAGGCAAAGTGACTGACACAAGGTCACCCAGCAGACAGTTGGTGGAGCAGGGAGAGCTGCGAGCATTGCATTGCTGTGAGCATAGCATTGTAGGTTCTTTTCTGACTCTTCAGCATCCCAGAAGGGCAGGCCCCAGCCATGATAATAGGAACGGTTTATGATCCTCTCTGGCTGCCAGGAGCTAAGGCTTTGTGTAAACCATCTCACTTAATCCTCTCGGCAGGATTGAATTGGTTTGTAATTATTATCCTCACTTTTCATGAACAAAATGCAAGACTAGAGAGTTTGTTCAAGGTCACACAGCTAGAACCAGGCCTTGAACCCAGGTTGCCCAACAACAGAGCCTGTGCTCCTAAGCCCATACTTGTCCTTACACTTGGACCTAGATAAGGAGGTGGCAAACCTGGAGTTCTAGCCATTCCCTTCTGCCAAGGGGCACAGATTGTTTCTGGAAGCATTCAACAAAGGGCATCCCCCACATGACGGAGACAGACTGTCCTTGAGCTGTGGCAGGGTCGGCTGTGAGTGTCAGGGGTAGGGGGGCTGTCCTTGCATCTGGTCCTCAGGTTGGCCTGCTGCAGTGCTGGTAGCAGGGAGGGGAGCTGTGGCTCAGGCCTGGCTCCCGGCAGCTCAACCATGAGATCTGTGCTCTCACTGGGCAGCTTCACATCCCTCAGCCCCTGAGTCTTGAGTGGGACATCTAGAATGGACTAGAGTTAGGCTTAAAACAGGACATCAGCACCTTGGGGCCAGTGTGACCCAGAGGAGCATGGGGCATGCCACACAGCCCCCTTCCCAGCAACAGGGCCCAGAGACCACTAGCCTCGCTGCTGGCAGTCTCCCTGGGCCACCCAGGAATAAGCTGCTTTGGATTACCTGAATCACCAAGGTTTCCACCTGCTTTGGGAAAAGAGGAATTTCAGCCTTAATACACTCCAGGACAAGAAAAATCAAGTACGGTGCCAATGGGGAAGGGCAGAGCATCTTTGCTGGGGCTGTGGTCTAGAAGTGAGAGGACCTGATCCAAATCCTGGTTCCCATCTTGCTAGTTGTGGGGCTTTCAGCAGGTCCCTGAACCCCTGTGAGCCTTGGCTTCCATGGATATAGGCCTTTAGTAATGTGATGGGAGGGGAGGCATTTGGCCCCATGATTAGGTCTCAGTCCTTTAGTGGGCCTGTGCCCCCAGGCTTCACAATGCTGCTCAATTTTTTCAGCCCCTTAGGTGGAACAGGAAGGCTAGAAGACAGGGGCTTGAGTTGGGTGCTTTTCTTCCTCTAGGTAGGTTAGGCTCTGATAAAATTCCAGCAGGGACCGGGCACAGTGGCTCACTCCTGTGATCCCAGCACTTTGAGAGGCTAAGGTGGGAGGATTACTTTAGCCCAGGAGTTCGAGACCAGCCTGGGCAACATGGTGAAACCCAACCTCTACAAAAGATTTTTTTTTTTTTTAATTAGCCATGTGTGGTGGTGCATGCTTATGGTACCAGCTACTCAGGAGGCTAAGGCGGGAGGATCACTTGAGCCTTGCAGGTATGTGGCAGGCCAGGTCTCACTAACACAGGCCTCCATAACAACTGTGTCAGTACTGACTGAGTGGTTAAGTATAAATTCAAATTTTTATTTGGTTAAGTTAAATATAAAAAGCCGGTGCCCTTATACAAAGGCTGGAATGTAACAAAAGCCCATCAAGAGTTTTGTCTAGGCCTTTCCTGGGCCTTAAAGCATGATAAAATAACGAAGGAATTCTTAACAGGACCCGTTTAGGATTAAACAAGTTTTATTGTGGTCTGAAGAAACTCCCCAGGGCTCCACAAATAAGTTTATTGGAGGTCTGAAGGAACTCCCCAAACTTCAGTGATTTAGCAGGAGACAAGATAAGGGTAATCACCGCAGCACCTGGACCCATTTGGATGAAGTAAATTTACTGAGGCTCCAGTGGAAGGTCTTCAGGACTCAGACCTTGGTTATAGATTAAAAGAAATTAATCACTTATGTCTTTAGATGAATGCACACTTGTGCATAGACATATAGCTTAGAAGGTATATCAGTTCTGGAAAACTCTATAATTTGGAGTTGGTCTGGCAATAATTTCCAGCCTTCTCCCTGTCACCAGTTGCAGAAATAAAAACTCTCTTCCTCCCCAATTCATCTGCATCTCGTTATTGGGCCACAAGAAATAGCAGCCCAATCCTCAGTTTGGTCTGGGAACAGGTAGAGGCCACAGCAAGCTACGATCGCACCACTGTACTCCAACATGGGCAACAGAGTGAGACCTTGTCCAAAATATATATATATATATATATTTTTTAAACCACACCGAGCACAGTGGCTCACGCCTGTAATCCCAGTGCTTTGGGAGGCTGAGGTGGGCGGATCACCAGAGGTCGGGAGTTCGAGACCAGCCTGACCAACATGGAGAAACCCCATCTCTACTAAAAACACAAAATTAGCTGTGTGTAGTGGCACATGCCTGTAATCCCAGCTACTTGGGAGGCTGAGGCAGAAGAATCACTGGAACCGAGGAGTCGGAGGTTGCAGTGAGCTGAGATCATGCTGTTGCACTCCAGCCTGGGCAACAAAAGCAAAACTCCATCTCAACAACAACAAGAACAAAAAACCTCCAGCAGGTTAGGCTCCTGACGGCAGGACTCGGTAAGAATAGAATGCTCTGAGTATTTCAAAATGTTTTCTTTTCCCCTCCCCACCACCAGATTTTTCTGTGCTATTCACTGTGATGACCAGGTGGGCTGTGGGGGCCTCGTGACTGGGTTCCCCCAAGGCTCTTCTTTCTCAGGTTTTCCCGTGCAAAACCTCCAGGAATTTGTCAATTACAGGAACTGGTTCCCACGGAAATTTCTGCTCCAATAAGTTGTGATTCTGTGTATCCACCTGTCTGTCTTTACAACTTGGGGTACAGTGGTTTGCCCAGTGGCCTCAATTCCGTGGTAGATATAAGAAGACTTGGTTTTCAGTTTGTCCAGTTTTGTACTTGTGATTACGATGGAGTGGTGGCTTCTGAGCGCCTTCTTGGCGTGTGTCTGTGGAAAAGGCTTGTGTGATGTGTTGAGTCCAGTGGACTCAGTTCATTCATTCAGTGCCCTCTTTGTGCTGGCATTGACTCAAGGTCTGTGTTCTTCGTCTTGCTATTCCTCACCTCCCAGAAGGAAAGGTGTTACAAACTTTACAGACAAGAAAAACTGAGGACCAGAGAAGTTAGGTCATGCAGCTGCGGGGGTGAAGGTTTGCACGACTCCAAAGCCCACATGTCCCCATGCTGATCATGGGCTGCTGTTCACTCTTAACAGTTCGGTCCCTCTCCCCGCAAATGCCCTCTGATCAGCCAAGCACACAGACCCACCCCTGGTCCCATGAGGAGGCTGTGGAGCACTCCATCTGTGCTCGGGTGAAGGGTTAAGCTGCCTCGCGTCATGGGAGGGAGGGTGCTGGCAGCCCCCTTATGGCAAGGTCCGGTTCCTGGGAAATATGCTCAAATGGTGCATTATAGTTTTATGAATCCAGCTCCTTCTGTTGTCCTGATTGAAGTACAGAATGCCTGGGGCAGGCTGTCCTCCTTCACAGACCCATTTGTCATGGGAATTGATTAGAAAAGAAAAAGGCAGCTTGATGGCTTGATTGCATTTGTTTGAGGCAGGAGGAGGACTGCCACCTGTCTCTGCCACCCTCGGCTTGGCTGGACCAAAGGAAGTGCCGGCTCTTTGTACCAAAGCAAGAGTGCCTTGAGGAGTGCCGCAGATCCTGGGGGGAGCTGGTGGGGTCAACATGGTAGGGAAGCAGGGTCTCCTGAGCCTGGGGTTTGGGGCAGTGATGCGCCCTCTTGGCCTTGGAGGAGGCGGGGACACAGAGGAGCATCTGCTCTGAGGCCACTCGCCAGAGGCTTCAGAAGAGGGCTGCTCTGCCTTCAGGGTCAGAGGCAAAGAAACGGGCAGCTTAGTCTGTTTCTAAGCAGAACCTCCCACACCCAAGTGGCAAGGGAACAAGCCCCAGGAAATGAAGGGTAGGATGAAGGAGGGTAGTCTTAGGGGTTCACTGTTCCCACATCCAGATTGTCCCAATGTGGCAACAGAGTGTGCCACTCAGCTCCCCCCGCTTCCATGTGATTCACTGTGAGGTAAAGTTCAGACCCTGAGCAAGGCAGCCACGACGTTTCAGCCACCTACAGGCAGCAGGGCTACATTTATCCCCAGTTCCTGGGAAAGTCACAATATCTCAGACCGTTGGACCCACCTTGTCGTTCAACAGACGAGGAGGGACTTGCCCAAGGGCACACAAAGACACTTGGCAGAGCCAAGACCTGACCCACCTCTTGACTCCCAGATGAGGTGGCAAGAGAGAATGGGATCAACCACTGTCCTTGGCCATCAGGACAGTGAGGAAAAGAACAGCACCCCTTGCCAGGGTGAGCAGCTGAATTAACCTTGGCCTTCAGCAGGGAGACCGAGGCCTCTGACAGTCTGTCCTCTTGGCCACCTTGCAGCAAGCCCCTGTTTCAGGTTCTCACATGTCTACACCCTGGTCATTGCTGCTCCAGGGCTGAGAGGTGCTGCAGGGAAGGAAGGAGGGAGGAGGGAAGGGCAGGAGGAGGGCAGTCAGTGCCAGGAGACTCAGGGGACACTGAGATGGAAGAGCAGGCTTATTGACCTACAGCACACCGGGACGGATTTCCATATTCAGCACATACTGGAAGAATAAACTCATTGAGATGCCACATTGCTTTCCAAGATATCCCAAGAGGCACAGGGTTGGAAAGGCCTAGACAGAGCTAGGAGTGTTCCTCCATCTTGGGCAGAAGGCAGGAAGACACCTCCTCCGGGACTGGCCGGCAGAGGCCTCACAGCTCCCTGCAGCCTCAGACACTTGATGCCCCCAGCTGTCACTGAGGTCCAGCAGAGCCGCCCCTGGAGCTGAGCCACTCTCTCACTCTGGAAGATTGTGCACACACACGGTAGATAAAGGGAACGCACTCTGGGGAAACAGGAACTCATCTTCCAGCTCTTACACACCTGTTCCCAGATTCAGCTGAATGTCTTCCATGTACCAGGTCTGGGGATAGTAGGATGTGACTATAACTCAGAAACTTCTTCCAAAGGGCTTATAGTCTGATGATGCAGGTGACTGCAAACAGGTGACTGCAACATGGGGTTTAAAAGGCCAAGATGCCAGTAAGCAAAGGTATTATGGAAATACAGGACTTTTAGCCAGAAAGGAGGGTCAGGGCGGGAGGCTTCCTGCAAGAGCTGCATCTGAGAGGACAGGGAGGAGTTAGCTGGTCTGAGTGGTGTGACGTAAGGCAGAAGGCAAAAGCAGCACTGGGCCTAGACACAGAGCTGGGAAAGAGCATGTTGTGCTTGGAGGATTAGAGGAGGGTGGTGTTGTCAAGCTCAGAAGGAGAGGCTGGGGAGGCAGCTGGGGCCAGGGCTGCAGAGCTCAGATGAGCTTCCAGGGCAAAGGGCAGCATGGTGATCAGAGCCTGGTCCCTACTGGGCCCATCTTCTGTGGTCCTTTCCCCTTCCATAGGTGCTGTTCCTTTCCTGGCTATGTGCTGCCAGAGGGACCCCAAGGCTCCACCTGTCATGTAGCCCCATCCAATGTCACTCCCAGGCCCTATAGGCCAAGTCTATGCAGCTCGTCTGTCTCCCACCCATGGCCCCTCAGTCAATCCATCCACAAAATCTCCTCCTCACTTAAGGACACAGAACTCCCAAGGAGGGGAAGAGCCTGTAGCTAGCATCTGCTCCATGGGGCCCTTTAGATCCAGGGGAAAGATATGTGGCCAGGGCACTGCCAAAAGTTAGACCCCCCAAAAGCATGGCAAAGGCCCACCGGGGTTTTGTTGGAGATGACCACCTGAGGGCTGGCATTCGCCTGCTCCTGGCGCTTCCCACCCTGGCTGCACACTGTCATCATCAGGGTTGTTCTCCTCAATAGCAACACCTGGGCTCTCCCCAAACCAGTTAAATGGGTTCTCAGGGTGGGTCCCAAGCATGGGCATTTTTAAAAGCTCCCTGGGTGACTCCATCAGGCAGCTCAGGCTGAGAACCACCAGTCCATACCAAGCAACTCAGATTCCATCTTTCTTATTACGTCTTCTTTCTTTAATCTCACAACTTCTATCTCTCCCACTGGCTGTCTCCTTCCACCTGTTCCTTCTCTTCTTCTCCAAGACTGACCCTTCTGCTAAGCCCTGGATCTCATCTCCTCCCATCACCTGGGGAACCACACTCCAAAGAAAACAATGATACTAATAGTCATAAGAATAATAGCAGCCGGTATTCTGGAGCGCTTAATCTGTACCAGGCATATGAATGTTTTCATTTGGATTTTGTCCTCAGAACAACCCTTTACTATAGGTACTATCATTGTCCCTCATTTCAGAAAAAGAAACTGAGTTCCAGGGAGGTGAAGTATGAAATCATATAAGACCAAGGCCCTGGCACAACTGAGCAGCAGGAGCAGAACTCACACCTAGGTGGCTGTGGCACCAACGCCTAGTCCTTAACTGTCATGGAGACCACCTCTCCATCACTACCTTGGACCTCCCATGTCTTCAACCTCCATGAACTTGCACTTCCTTGGCAGGTTGATCTTCCAGCATTCTCAGCCTTTCCATGCCAGTCACTGAGTTAGCCTGCAAGTTCCAGAGCAGACACAGGACACTCTGTGTCCCCTGTGTCTCCACAAGGTCTCTCCCCAGGTACATGCTCGGGGCAGGTGAGCCCTGGGCCCCCAGGGCTCTGGAAAGGTTTTGTTATAACCTGCTTACTTGTCAGTCACACCCATCATATGGTGAGCCCTTCAAGGTAGGACCTATGATCTTACTTTTTAGGGAGGAGAAAAGGATCATCTGACTTAAATAAACTGAAGTTTCCAAAATATTCCACCAGCTTGAAAAATGCTCTGTTGTACCCAGATGCCTATTTGATGCCCAAAGAATGCAATTGCTTGCATGCAGCCACTCCGTCCACACTGCTTCCCCCTTACCTATGGGGCCTTGTGCCATGAAGATGATCAGTAAGACATTTTTAGGTTTCTGCCCTGGTTAGAGTGAGAAGGAACCTGGCAGGGGATTATGACATGGGGCACAGCAGATGTGTGTGCTATGAGGCATGCAGAGGAGAGATGTGTGGGTGTGGGTATGGGTATGGGATATGGGGTGACAGGCATACAAAGTGTGTGCATGGGTGTGATGCATGTGTATATGGTGTGATGGGTGTGTCTCATGGGGGGCACATGTCTGGGAGTAATTTTTGTGCAGTGCATTGAAGTGTGGTTTGCTGTATGTATGATTTGCAGATGATGTGATGTATATTTGTTATGTGGTGTGTGGTATGTTTCTATAGCACATGTGGCATATATGTGATATGTGTTATGTATGTGGCCTGGGATATGATGTGTGTGACCACAGTGTGTGAAAGGGTGTGAGGTATGGGGTCATTTGTGTGTGGTGTTACGTATGAGGTGAGTGATCTGTGACACGAGGAAGGAAAGAGATTTAGCCCCTCTCATTCCCACTTCTGGCTTCTCTGCTCCGCCTGGGTTCTGTAGGCACCTTCACTCATGCAGTAAGACTCACAGACTAAGACCCAAGGAGTCCCATCCTGAAAGT
Organism: Piliocolobus tephrosceles; assembly: GCF_002776525.5. Taxonomy (NCBI): domain Eukaryota; kingdom Metazoa; phylum Chordata; class Mammalia; order Primates; family Cercopithecidae; genus Piliocolobus; species Piliocolobus tephrosceles. Next base: position 36,412,527 of record NC_045449.1, on the reverse strand, counting down.
GACGCAGCAGCCATCCCAGGAAGGGAGAGCTTGGGCTCAGCATTCCCCATTAAAGTAAAACCAGACTTTCTTCATTTTCTCAGCTGCTGAGAGCCCTGTAACCTGGGAGCTCAGCTTCAGGAATGCCAACAAGGAGAGGACAGAGTCCTATAAATGGTCAAGACCCCACTGCCTATAAGTAGGCAGTGAATGGGGAAAGCCCATATTCTTAAGTCTCTTCCCAAACCCAGATGGTCAGTTGATGGGCAGAACATTGTAGATAAAACATTGAATTGAAAATAGAATTCCTATTTATCTTCTCCAGTTCACAATGGGCTCAGCCCCATGCCTGATGTAACCCTGCTAAAATCTGGTCTCATGTGGCTCATTGAGAATTATTATGACCAAGAAGCACAATGCAATGCCGTTCCTTACTCTCTGTCTTAGCACCACTAAAGGAGACTCAGATCCATGGACTCCAACAACACTTATTAAAATCTCATTCATTCTACTTCCTTCTTTCCTTGCAGCTGCTTGGGTGTAACTCTCCTCAACCCCCTGAAAAAGCTCCTCCTGGCTCCCAGTTCGTGAAATTCTCCTCTGCTCTTCCTACCTCATCCAGCACTTTAAGATGTAGAATAACTTGGCCTTTCTGCCCACAAGAAGGAACCATTTTTTTTTTTATAGGGGCTGGGGGTAGGATGGTGATTTCAGGATCCTCTTTGTAGAAGAGGAATGTCAGGGAATAGCACCACATTTGAGAATCTTGGATCCTGGTGCACTAAACTGTGTGGCCTATATGAGCTGCATGTTCTCCCTGAGACTCTTTCCACAGCTGGTTAAGGCAACAATTATCCTAGCAACTCACTGTATCACAGAATTAAAATCTGCTAAAGAGCCATGCTAATACCCAGACAAAGCTTTAGGAGAAAAGAACAATACATTGACGAGTTATCTTTCTTACCTGTCCATTAGCAAGGCAGTGCAGTGCAGGACAGCAACCTTGACCAGAGCTGATGGAAAGCTGCAGAGATGCCACTGGAAACTCAAATTGGAAGTCAGTGCCAGCATTTTAATACCTTTCTATAGTATTGAGTTAGGGTTTGGGGAAGGCTGGGAGGGTTTACAAGTGACATTCCTTCATTACCTAGGACAGAGAAGGAGGGCTCGCACACACACACACACACACACACACACACACACACACACAATGTTCTTGTTTCATCTTTCTACACCCATCCTCAATTTTTCTGAATCTCATTTTCCTCACTTGTGAAATGAAGGTGACAACTGCATAGAACAATCCTTTAGAACCAGACTTTGGAACTTGTTCTACCTTTTCTTACTAGATGTGAGACCTCAGACAAGCGATTCAACCACTCTAGGTCAGTTAGCGATTACAGAAAAACAAGCTACTTTAAAACTTAATGGCTTAAAACAACAATCGGTTATTATTTCTCATGAGTCTATGAGTAGCCTGGGTGGTTCTGCTGATGTGAGCCAGATTTGACTGATCTTGGCTGAGGTCACTCATGCATCTACAGTCAGCTGGCAGATCAGCTGGGGGCTGGCTGGTCTAGGATGGCCTTGGCTGGGATAACTTGGCTCTGCTCCACATGGTCTCTCATCCCCCAGGAGAGCCCAGGCTTGTTCTCGTAATGGTGTTTATTTCCAAGAGAGTGAGTGGAAGCACACCTGGGCTTTTTCAAGCCTGTGCCTGCATTAAGTTTTCTGCCATCCCATTGACCAAAGAGTCATTTGACTGAACCTGGAGTCAGAATGGAAGAGGCCTGTAAAGTTACAGGGCAAATGGTGGGATCACAGGGAGGCAAGTAATAAGTGTTGTCAGTGTAATCAATCTACCACACCCTTTAAGCTCAGTTTCCTTATTTTCTTTTAATTGAGGTGAAATTCACATAACATAAAATTAACCTTTTTTTTTTTTTTTTTTTTTTTTTTACACAGAGTCTCAGTCTGTCACCTAGGCTAGAATGCTTTACCTCCCAAGTAGCTGAGATTACAGGCACCCATGACCACACCCGGATAATTTTCGTATTTTTAGTAGAGACGGGGTTTCACCATGTTGGCCAGGCTGGTCTCAAACTCCTGACCTCAGGTGATCCACCCACCTCGGCCTCCCAAAGTGCTGGGATTACAGGCATGAGCCACAGTGCCCGACCAAATTAACCATTTTAAAGTGCACAATTCAGTGATATTTGGTACATTCACAATGTTACGCAATCACTACCTTTATCTAAGTTTCCAACATTTTAGTTACCGTAAAACAAAACCTCACAGTATTAAGCAGGTACTCCTCATCTCCCCCTCTGTCCTCTCCAGCCCCTGACAACCACAAAACTGTTCACTGTCTCTATCAATTTACTTATTCTGGATATTTCATATAAATAGAATATGTGAACCGTGTCTGGCTTCTTTGACTTAACATAATATTTTTGAGTTTTATCCATGTTGTAGCATATATGAGCACTTCATTCCTTTTTATGGCATAATAATATTCCTTTGTATGAACATGGCACAATTTGCTGATTCATTCATTTATTGCTGGATATTTGGGGTGTTTTCATGCTTTGGTTATTGCAAATGATGCTGTGATAACATTAATGTACAAATATTTGTTTGAGTAACTGTTTTCAATTCCTTTGGGTCTATTCCCCCCAAAAGAGTAGAATTGCTGGGTCATATGACAATTTTACGTATAACATTTTGAGGAACTCAGTTTCCCTTATTTTCAAAATGGATTACTTTGTGGACAGGCTGAGAGGTTTAGAGAGTGCGTGTGAAGTGTCTTGCACAAAGTACGACTTCAATAAAGGGTGTATATAACTATTCTTTTGTTCCTTCATTCAATAACCATTTATTGAGCCCAGGATCAGGAATTATGTGAGATGCTAGATAGATACGTGGATATAGAAGATATAAAATATCTATAAAACATATGCCTATATTTTTGTAGACATATAAATATATCCCCAGGGTCCCTTCCAGCTCAGACTTACAATGGTTCCCTCCTTGGTTCTCGCCTGGTGTGTCCTTCACGAACAGAAGACAAAAGGCTCTCTCCCCCTCCCTCCCTAACTGAGTCCCCAGGAGGCGGCTGGCTTCATTGCTCCCCACCTGAATCAGTTCAGACCACCTATTTCAGATCTGTCGGCTCTTATAAATGTAGCCACACACCCGCAAAGTGAGATAAAATGGCAATGTGATTAGTGTGTGTGTGAGTGCGAATGCTCATGTGTCCCTGTCTCATTGCTTTTGTAAAGATTAATACATCAGAGCAAGCACTTACGAAAGGAAGAATAAAAAACAACAAGCGGGTCCAATTCTCCAGACATTCAATAACCGAATGTCACCCACATGGTAAGCAATAAAATAAAAATATATGTTTAGCAGAGGCAATATAAATATGATGTATATTTTGAAGTTGGATAACAGAACAGTGGCATAAAAATAATACCCAGTGGCAAATTCAGGAAAGAGACCTTTTAAAAACACAGAATGTCTTTGGGCTGCCATTCCTAAAATATCACAGCATCTCAAGCAGTAAAGCAGGGCTTGGTTTAAATCTGACAGGAGCACTTCGTGTAATGAGGGCATGGAAATTCTTGCCAGCATCCCATTGTCAAGGCGACATCTACTTCCCCTGCACCCCCCACTACCCCACTCCTGAGAGCTGCCCTCTCTACAATCTACTAGCTCCATCCCCTTTGCCTGTCTCAATAACCCCTTACTTTTCTTTCTTTCTTTTTTCTTTTTTCTTTTTTTTTTTTTTTTTGAGAAAGAGTCTCGCTCTGTCACCCTGGCTGGAGTGCAATGGCACGAGCTCGGCTCACTGAAACCTCCACCGCTTGGATTCAAGCAATTCTCCTCCCTCAGCCTCTGATTAGCTGGGATTACGTGTGTGTGCCACCACGCCCAGCTAATTTTTGTGCTTTTAGTAAAGACAGGATTTCTCCATGTTGGTCAGGCTGCTCTCGAACTCCTGACCTCAGGTGATCCACTGCCTCAGCCCTCCAAACTGTTGGGATTGCAGGCGTGAGCCACCACGCCCAGTCTCAATAATCCTTTACTCTTTAAAACTCCTTCACAGACATAATTCCATTCAACTTTTACAACCTGCCTCTGAGGTTGGGAGGACAGGTATCATTATTGCCATTTTATAGATGAGGAAATAGAGGCCACATAAGTGGTCTGAAACCTAGGACTGAAACGCCACCTACCTGCCCCTCCACCCCAGAAAGAAAAAATGTCTTCCCTGTATTAGAAACTGTCAGTTTCTGCTCACATGTGCATACACACACATACATACACACACACACACACACACAAATCATTAAAAGGATTTCTGTGCAAAACCGACTCCTCCCTCTGTGACCCAGTACAAATCTTGATTCCTAGCTACTATTTGTTTAGGCAATACAAACCAATTTTTTGTACCAACCAAACAAAATATAATTAGAAAGTAAATCCGAGAGTGTATTGTAAACATCAAAATATATCAATGGTAGATGGCTATGCACTTCTTAAAACACGCACCTTTTGCAAGTCTCAGTTACTGAGATTCTAACCAGAAAATGGAAGTCCGAAAATTTGTGGAATTTGCCTAAGGCCTTGAAATGAGAACTCCAGGATTGAAATGCATGTCGTTGCTGCAGAGGAAAGAACCACCCGTTACGTGTTTCTAAGCAAATCACTTGGCCTCTCTGAGTTTTCATTTCCCCGTGATGGAGAGAGTAGAAGGAGAAGATCTCTAAGCTGCTTTCTAGCTCTGAAATGCTCTAATTTTATCTCTAGAAAAAAAAGACAAATGTTGCTCAGGGAAAGCCCTATGTTGTCCACAGAGGGGTCAGTCAAATCTCTCTGATGGAACCCTAACCTCTAATGCTTTCCTGTCGGGGGAAAGTCTATTTTAGGAGCAAGAAGACACGGCACTGGTCCTGTATCAGCCACTAATCACTATGTAACCTTGAACGTCTCCTCTGCTAAATGAGAAATTTGGACTTGATGAATATGAGAAATAAATGTCACCTCAAGTGCCACTCTGACCAATATAGATAGTGGCTACCTGGGAGTGAGATGTTTAGAAAAAAATATGAATCTCCCTCCGACTCAAGAAGGAAGAGTGTTGGGATGGATGACTGATGTCTGCCAGCTGCGAGGGCTGCAGGCAGTGCACGTGGCCTTTGCCATCCCTGGGGTAGATGCTCTCTAAGATGTCTTACTTGAACTAATCCCCTGCGAGTAGCACACGGAAAACCAGGGGATTCAGAGTCACCGATGGACCAGAAGAAGAACTTGGCTCGTTCAACTGTTTTTATATTATCCAAGGCTTGGGTTTGAATAACCTGTCCCCTGATACCACTGTATTTTAGAAATTGCTACCTAAGGCAAATTCTCCACTTTTAAACTCATTTCCTGAGTCGGTCTTTTTAAGCCCCACATTAAATATTGATCTGCCCTGGAGAGATCTAATTTATTTAGTAGAGACATGTTTGACTCTGCCAGAACGGTCAAACTCAAAAATGGGGCCACACCCCTCCCAAAGCAATAACCATTGAGGATAGTGACAGACAAGCCAAGGGCACCAGAACCAGCGGCGTTCCACTCTCAGAGTCTCAGGGACAGGGCCTGCCTTCTGCTCTCACACAGGTAGCCCTCTCGCCCAAGACTATTGGAACCTCTCTGAAAACCTTTCCCAGGAGGCTGGTTTTCTGAAAGTCAACGTGTCCACTCTGTGCCGGCCAGGCTAGGCTCTCCATCTGCCACCCCAAGGCCTGTTGGTCCACGATGGGAAACCCCAGAAACCTCTTCTGCTTGCTCCCAACAAGCTCTGTTTCTGGGGCTATCGTGACCAAGTTCCAACCTTCAGACTCTGCAACTCCTCCCTCAAGTCCTGATTCTGGCCCAGGAACAGAGACCCTGGTTCTAAACCTCAGCCCCGGTGAGCTTTGGCTTGATTGCCTTTCGGATTGACAACGCGTTGGCTGTCTCCTGTTTGCACTCATTAGACTCAAAAGAGAAGCAAGAGAGAGACAGAAGGAGATTGGACCTGCTCCAACCTGGGGAGAAGAACCCCTATGTCCTACACAGCCAGCTCAGCACAGAGTGGATTGACAGATTTGAGGTCCTGATCCAGCCTTGCCTTTGGATCTGACCTCTTCCACCTCTTGCACACAGAATCACCTGCTTCCATCACCCTACACTCTGAGTTGATCCTGCGTAATTTCACTCCATGATCCAGGCTTCCAAGCACAAATGCCGAAGTTCCCTTCTGGGTCTCTGGCAACATCTGTTTGAGGCCTAGCAAACAAGAATCCCTGAGGCCAGGAACATAGCCTACCTTCTTGGGTTAGGGAACCGAATTATAATTAAAAATCTCAGCAAATTATCCTCCCCTACCTGCATTCCCTCTGTTAATTTACCCAAGTGTCCTATGAAGCCAGTAGTGTCTTTATCCCCATGAGGAATATGGGGAAATTGAGGCTGCAAGTTTGTAGCCACTGACCATATACGGCCAATAAAATGAAATAAAACTTAAAATTCAGTTTCTAAATCCCACTAGCTACATTTAAAATGCTCAGTAGCCACACATGCCTGGTGGCGACCGAACTGACCGTGCAGAATGACAGAACATTTGTATCATTGCAGAAGGTCCTATTGGACAGCACCATTACCATAAAGGGTAGAGTAACATCCCTGTGCCATGCAGAAACCGAGTAGCAGAGCTGGTACTTCAGCTAGGCCAGTTTGTCTATCCGCTACTCTTTTCTGATGTTAAAAGGAATCCAAAAAGAAAGGGTTGAGATGGTCAAGAGGTCAACAAAGAAATCTCACTCTTAGAGTGAAGCTTTTTGGAGGGCACATCTGAAAAGTTTAAGACCTTTTGACCACCTCCTGGTCACGTGACAGCTGTCACCAGCACCTGGTCATGATGCTGCAGTTTGCTCCATCAGACATCTCTTCCAGTCCTGGAGGGGCTTGGGGTTTGATCTCCCTGTGGCAGTTCTATCTCCTATCTCCCTGATGAAGGGGAGTCAAGCACACATTTGGGCACAAAAGAATGCCTTGTACATCCTGCCAAGCTCCTGAGACCTCTTGGAGATGGTGAAGGTCAATCAAGGTCATTGATCTCCAGTTTTGATCCCTTTATCATTTATGACATGCCTTCTATGGCCTAGTATCTAATTCAGGCACTTTTTACATGTGTAACCTAGATAGTTTTTGGAGCCCATGTGGCTCCAGAATGTCCGTAAACTAAAAACTAAAAACAACTAAAAATAATCCCAGTCTGTATTTGTATCTCTCAATATTAAATGGGATTTGAATGATAAATCATAGCATCATTTATTTTTCTCACCGTATATTTGAATTTACACTCTATTTTATAAACATTTTTGTTTTTGTTTTTGTTTTTTGAAACAGAATCTTGCTCTGTCATCCAGGCTGGAGTGCAGGGGTGCCATCTCAGCTCACTGCAACCTCCACCTGCAGAGTTCAAGTGATTCTTGGGCCTCAGCCCCCCAAGCAGTTGGGATTACAGGTGAGCACCACCATGCTCAGCTAATTTTTTTGTATTTTTAGTAGGGATGGGGTTTCGCCACATTGCTCAGGCTGGTCTCAAACTCCCAGCCTCAGGTGATCCACCCACCTCAGCCTCCCAAAGTGCTGGGATTACAGGCGTGAACTACCACACCTGGCCACTACGTTGTTCTTTTTATTGCCAAATAACATTCCATTATATAAACATACCACATTTTGTCTATTCATCAGTTGATGGACATTTGAGTTGTTTTCACTTTTAGGCTATTATGAACGATGCTGCCATGAACATTCACATACAAGTTTTTATGTGGAGATATGTTATTATTTGTATTGGGTATATACCTACGAGTGGAACTGCTGGGTCATAGGATAACTCTGCGTTTAACATGTTGAGAAACTGCCCAACTGTTCTCCAAGATGTCTGCACCATTTTACATTCCCATTCCCATCAGCAATGAGCACCCATTTCTCTATATCATTGCCAACACTTGTTATTGTCTAGTCTTTTGACAGTAGCCATATTAGTGGGGTGAAATGTATCGCATTGTGGTTTTGACTTACATTTCCCTAGTGTCTAAGGATACTGAATATCTTTTTGTGTGCCTGCTGATCATTTGTCTATTTTCTTGGGAGAAATGTCTATTCAGATCCTTTGCTAGCTTTTCAGTTGAGTTATCTTTTTATTAAGTTGTAAAAGTTATTTCTCCTTTTTTAGGATACAAGTCTCTTGCCAGATAAATGATTTGTAAATATCTTCTTCCATTCTGTGGATTGCCTTTTTCACTTTCTTAATGGTACCATTTGCAGAACAAAAGTTTTTAATCTTGATGAAATCCCATTTATCTATTTTTTTCTTTAATCGCTTGTTCCTTTTATGTCATACCTAAGATTTGCTCCTATACTTTCTTCTAAGATTTTATGATTCTGGCTCTTATACACATCACTTCTTAATGCCTTCCTTCCCCTAACCCATTGGCCTCCCCTCATCTCTCCTATACCTCTGCTGTCCAACCTCATTCTCAGGACTCATTCTCAACTACACACTGAAAAGACTTCTCTCTGAAAATCTGAGCTTGCCATGTTTTCTTTCTTACTTTTATCCTTCTCCTTGTTTCCTTCTAGTTATGTCTATTTTTTCTTTCCCATGAATAAATCTCAGCCCTTTCTGAAGCAAGACCCTTAGCTTCCCCTCTTTAGTTCTGCATCAAAAAAGTCTAGAAATTGGGCTGGCTCTCTTAGATGACTAGGAGTAGAAGATTGCCATCTCTTATAATTTAATATATTTCCTTTTAGCACTGTTGTACATGCCTTATCTCAATTACCTCTTAAACAAGCCTGGGAAGTTGGCCCCACAAATCCCAATTTGCAAATGGGGAAACAGAGGTCTTGGTGTGACAGAGATAATGTTTGTTAGATAAAGAATCATGTCTTAAATAGAAACCTAAGAAGCTGCAGAGTTAGAATCTGAACGCGGAACTTCTGACCACTGGCTCAGTGCTCTGCCACAAAATGCTGCCTTTGCCCAGAGATTTCCTGTCAGCTGCTCTCAAAGGTCATATTGATAAACACCACTCACACAAACAGGCACAGATGATGTCACCACTTCCTATTCTATTCATCATATGTTTCCTGAGCAGCTACTCCTTGCTGGGCATTCATTGTGAGCTACATTCACTTCTGAAGCAGCCAAAAGGAGGAGAATAGGAGAGGAGATGGACAAAGCCCTGCGTTCCTCTTTGCCTTCTCACCTCTAATTCTGGAAGAGTTGCTATGTCTGCTGCATGAGCCACACCCAATACATCTGGATCCTGTGAAAGTCACTCTAGACTGACACCTGGTGAGTGTCAAAAAAACATGCCCAAGGCTCACTGCTCTTAGCACTGGGCGGATTACTAAAAGGATTGGGTCAGATCAAGAGGCAAAGTTCTGCATGTGGAATGGAGCCAACGCCCAGATCCAAACCCTTGCTTCCCAGCCACACTGCACAACTCTGCCTAGCCATGCTCCTCCCTGAGTGCTTTCTTCTTCCCAGCACGGTGTATCAGTTAAATAGACAAGGCTGAAGTTGTGCCAACGAGGTGAGTTCCCTCCCCTAGCCACACACGTTTGCTTTCCTGCATCTCAGCCACCTTGCTGCTCACCCCAGCATCCCAGCTTGCAGCGGACACAGGACTTGGGGTCCCAGGGAGGACTTCCTTGTCTACCAGTGGTTTTCATAAGATGGAGCCATATGTCTAGGATCTCAGCAGCACTCTGACTGCTGTGGATGCGGAGGGGGAGCAAGTAGAGCCTTGCAGCTTATAGAAAACTTTTGAGAACAACGGCTATTGGCATGGAGAAGACCATCTGTTATTTTTGTCTTCTATTTGTCTTAGAATTTCAGGGAAAGTGAGCAGTTGGGCTGCTCAACTTTATTGTTCACAGTTGGGAGCAGAAGAGTTGAAATGAGGAACTCCAGTTTCCAAAACTACAATGCAAAATTATCTCCTCTTGGCTTTATTTATTTTTTATTTTGTATTTTTTTTGAGACAAGGTCTTCCTCTGCTGGTCAGGCTGGAGTGCAGTGGCATGATGACAGCTCACTCTAGCTTTGAACTCCTGGACTCAAGTGATCCTCCTGCCTCAGCCTCCCAAGTAGCTAGGGCTACAGACATGCACCACCACACCCAGCTAATTTCTTTTATTTTTGTAGAGTCAGGGTCTCACTATGTTGCCCAGGCTGGCCTCGAACTCCTGGCCTCCAGTGAGCCTCTCACCTTGGCCTTCCAAAACACTAGGATTACGGGCATAAGTCACCACACCCAGCCTCTCCTTGGCTCTTCAATCCACCATGGGTTTCCTCTGTCCTCCAGGACTAAGGGTGCAACTGTGAGTTGTGGTCTAATGAGGAATCTCAGGGGTCCCCAGAAGGATCTCAAAAGTTGCTCGGGAAAGGCCTCACTCTCAAATTTTCTTGTCAGATTGAGGTGGAAGGCAAGGATTGGAGAGTGGGGAGGAGAAATGGACACAAAGACAAGCTCTTCCAGCTGCAGAATGAACAGGCCAGCCTCCTCTGGCTAAAAATGACAGCAGAGATGCACTGACCTGGCATGTATGGCCTCTACCATCCTTGTTTCCTGCCTTGAGCTCCTGTGATTTGCCCCACCCACAACCTCACCTGGATCACCCCACAGTATGTTTATGTTTAGTGCAGGTGACCAACCATCCCTGCTTGCCCAGGACTGAGAGCGATCTTGGCCTGAGGGACTTTCCTTTTTAAAACTAGAACAATCCCAATTAAACTGGAACAAGTTGGTTGCCCTGGATGGTGTTAACTGATAGCATCTCTAAGAGTGGCTGCCTGTTTTAATGACCAAGGGGTCGCAAAGTCTCCCTGGCACCCTTTGGGTCATCTCAAGCCTCTGACTTCAAGGGTGAAGGCTGGGTATCAGGCAGATGAAGGTGAAGCAACTGAAGACAGTGGGCCTGTACCCACAGCACTGAGGTGTACCTGCACCTAGACCCAGCCCATCTCCCCAATTCCCAGACCTAACTCCGTGCTCCCTGCAGCCATGCAACAGCCACCCACACTGCATAACACTGCCCAGCCAGTGCCATCTCCCAGAGCTGTCTTCTTCCTGGCCCTCAGTATCCATGGTACAGAAAAATAAGACTTGAGGATGTGGCAGCTGGGGTTGGTTACCACCAGCCTCACTAATGGAACCTTGATTTTCTTTGAATATTGGGTAACTGAAGTGTCCAGGCCCAGGAGCAGCGTTGTAGCAATTGCTGTCCTCTTTTCATAATTGGTTTAGGGTGGGCAAGCAACCCAGGTATGGCCAAAGAAATGTCAATGTCAGTGGAAATCTGATGGGGCCAAATTCATCCCTTTATGAGGAGCCTACTCCTAAGATAACCAACCAAGCTCCTGTGATAATAGCATTAATCTATTACCACATAAAGGCCCCACCTCCCAACACTGTTACATTTGGAATTAAATTTCAACATGAGAGGCCGGGCGTGGTGGCTTACGCCTGCAATCCCACCTCGGGAGGCCAAGGCGGGTGGATCACCTGAGGTCAGGAGTTGAGACCAGCCTGGCCAACATGGCAAAACCCTGTCTCTACTAAAAATATAAAAATTAGCTCGCTGTGGTGGTGGGCGCCTGTAATCCCAGCTAACTGGGAAGCTGAGGCAGGAGAATCACTTGAACCTGGTAGGCAGAGGCTGCAGTGAGCTAAGAATGTGCCAGTGCACTCCATCCTGGGTGACAGAGAGGGACTCCCTCTCAAAAAAAAAAAAAAAAAAAACACACACACACAAACAAACAAAAAAACAAATAAAAAAAATCTTCAACATGGGTTTTGGAAGGGACATTCAAACCACAGCAGTACTTACCTTCAAAGGGCCAACCATGGTGCCTGGACTATATTATATTCTTGATAACACTAAGCTCTTATATTAGTAATAATATTCATATTGTTAGTATCACCATCATTAATACTTCAGCTAAATCCTCCAAAGAAACTGCCTAAAGGCTGGGCACAGTGGCTCATGCCTGTAATGCTAGCACTTTGGGAGGCCAATGCGGGAGGATCACTTGAGGTCAGGAGCTTGAGATCAGCCTGGCCAACATAGTGAAACCCCATCTCTACTAAAAATACAAAAATTAGCCAGTCGTGGTGGTGCGTGGGTGGTGAAATCCCAGCTACTCGGGAGGCTGAGGCAGGAGAATCACTTGAAAGCCGGGTTGCCGTGAACTAATATTACACCATTGCACTCCAGCCTGGGCAATAGAGTAAGCCTCTCTTCAAAAAAAAAAAAAAAAAAAAAAAACAGCAGCTGGGCACAGTGGCTCATTCCTGTAATCCCAGTACTTTGGGAGGCCAAGGTGGGTGATCACCTGAGGTCAGGAGTTTGAGACCAGCCTGACCAATATGGTGAAAGCCCATCTCTACTAAAAATACAAAAATTAGCTGGGCATGGTGGCATGCGCCTGTAGTCCCAGCTACTTGGGAGGTTGAGACAGGAGAATTGCTTGAACCTGGGAGGTGGAGGTTGCAGGGAGCCAAGATCACACCATTGCACTCCAGCGCTCCAGGCTGGGTGATAGAGAGAGACTCCATCTCAAACAAACAAACAAACAACAGCAACAACAACAAAAACTGCCTAAAGTTAGAGTAGGGATGCAGCCCTTCATGGTAGATGGCTATTGGATGGGTATTACAATTAACCACGGGTCACAGGGTCCTTTTGGGAAGTGCAGCTTGGGAGTTCCAGATGTTCAAATCTTATCTGGGGAGATTCTATGACAGAAGAAAGAGGGAGGATGAGACTGCCACAGAAGATCAGATGATATGGAATCTGCTGTAAGCTCAGAGCTGGAAAAACAGACCTGACTCTGTTCAGGCACTGGCTCTCGTCTCCAGGCACCTCACTTGTGCTGTTTAGAGGAGGATCCCTGCTGCATGGCAGCATTTGGGCAGCCAGAGAGAAGATATATGAATTGATGAAATAGAAGACTAATTGGAAAAAAAAGGTATAGTGTCAGCTAATGAACTCCCAAACCACCCATGTGACAGCCTCAGCCTTCCAGAACACGTCCATGAACAGCCTAAAGTGGTTCCAAAACTGGGGAGCAGAGAGGGGCGCAGCAGGAGGCAAATGAGCACAGCTGACCTGGACTTAAACCATGGCCCTGCCACTTACTGGGGTGCAGACTTTGGGTACTGGACTTGCCTTCTGTGGCCAGTCTCCCAGTGTGAACCATGCAAAATCAACACTCACCTCCAATGAGTGCCTATGGAAGTAAGTGGGATGGTATGTCTGTATTGCCTGATAAATGGCCAGGCATTGTGACAATTCCTGCTCCATGGATCAAACGCAGAAATCAGTTTCCCCACTTCCTAGTCCCATCTCAGAGGTGTTGCATTATCGGTCACTAAAGCTCAGCGAGTTCCACCCACACAGTCCTAATAAGCTCTGTCATTCTGTTTGGCCAGTCCGCAGGAAAGGAAGCAGAGGTAGAAAGACACAGCAAAGAAAAGTGAGATGTGACAGTCTAACAGCGAAGGCAGACAGAAAGACCATACAGGCAAGGGTTAGAATACTAAAAACAGAGCAATCTGGGGTAGTGTTAGTGCACGAGCAAGCAGTCTGACCCCTCTGGGGAGATCATGAGTTACGTGACATGGTATCAGTTGACCACACATTAAGTCTCAAATTATGAGAGCCTTGAATCATTAAAAAAAAAAAAAAAAAAAAAAAAAAAAAGGGAAATCTGTTCAGAAAAAAAAATTAAAAAAAAAACTGTAAAAAAAAAAAAAAAAGTATACATTGAGCAATAGTACCATTGCAAACAGGAAAACAGTTCAAGTGAAAGTTACAGGGGCCTGACTTAGTAGTGGGGTGCCTCCTTCCTTGAGAGTGCTGCATAAATGGAATTTCACCAAAAAAACATATTGAAGTCTTTTTGCCTCTCAGGAAGGTGTTATTTAGGTAGAAGGAAAGCAATGGAAATGAGAAAAGGAAAGTAAGTGGGTGGGGACTTGGGGTTTGTCCTTCCTTTTAAAAAAAAAAAGAATCATCTACTTGGCGCTTGGCTAGTGCTACCCACAAGGTTCAGTCAGCCTGGCTCTTCTTGGTGGCACGCAGGGCGTCGCGGCCCCTGTCCAGCAGCAGGTCCTCCAGCCGCTTGCAATGCTCCCGGAGCTGTTTCTCGCGTGGCAGCAGGAAAGTGAGAACCTTGTTGCGCACGATGCCACGGTCCTCCTCCTCCCTTAGCCGCTGCCTCACGCGAGCCGCCTGCTCCTCCTGCTGCACCAGGGCACCATTCATCTCGCAGAAGGAGTCTTCAAGGTAATGGATGGACTTCAATGTCTCTTTCTTAAAGTCTTCCAGCTCCCGTTGCACCCCGGCCACCTTCTGCTGCAGGATCTCCAAGTCGGCAGGTGGCGGGAGGCAGGAGGGCCATGACTGGGACAGGGAAAAGTCTCCAGACTGGAGGCCACTCTCTACCATTTTCTTCCCCTGTAAGGTATTCACCGTCATAAGAATGGACCCTGCCTGGTAGAGGGGTTCCATTGTCTCTCTTCTACGTTGGACAAAGAGAGGAAGCCAAGAGACCAGCCAGGTCAATAAATATTTTTGGCTAGAGACACGATCATTCGGAGTGGAGAAACCCTAGAATTGTGACATCAGGGCCCCTTCAACCAACCAGAAAGAAAGCCACAATCCATTCATTTGCATATTGTAGCTTCCTTGCTTGGTTACCTAGAGCTTTGTCTGTTTATCTGACCAAGTTGCCTTTCTGAGATATGGATCCTCAACTCATCACTCTTCCAGAACCAGAACTCAGGTTCTTCTTTAACCTGAGGAACAAACCAAGTCCCAGAGCAGGGAAGTACACTGGCCAGAGCAAGGTAAGCCAGGCCAGGCTCACTGGCTGCCAGGACTGGGTGGTCTCCCACACTGGCAAGGGACCTGCATGGTCTTGGACTGGTCTCTGGGCTTTAGTACCTTACTAGTAAAACAAAGACATTGTAAGAAATGATACCTAATCCCACTTGTAGCTCTAAAATGCTAAAAAAGTAATCTCTTATTCCAAATCCATACTCCTATAATGATGCCAGAATTTAGATAATCTTAGAAATTGTGAGAAATGTACTTAGATTTTGATATGTAGTCCACAGCAATGGCTGATTCAGTAGGTGCAGGGTAAAAATGGATTAGTCATATTTATCCAATAAATACTAAGTGCTCACTACACACTAGGATCAGGGAACAAGTGAGTGCATGGTCCTCCAACATACCTGAATGTTGACAAATATGAGAAAAAAACACATAGAAAGGTAATTCTTGTACTTTTTACCTGATAATTAGAACAAAGGAAAATACTTCAGCTAATCTACATTTGGTTTAGTCAGGAACAAACCTTCATCTTGCACATCTCAGTCTCTTGCTTAGACCTTTCTCCTGGGCTCCAAATCTAAATGTCTCCCCAACAATGGGCCTCCAATTCAAACCATCCAAAGCTGAATCGGTGATCTCTTCACCCAAACCAGTTCCTGTTCCAGTATTGCTGTCAGATTAATGACAGCAACCCAGAACAGCACCCACACCAGAGCCCACATAAGACAACTGGTGCTGTGATGCTAAAATTTGTCCCCTCCCAAACTCATGTTGCAATTTAATTGCCATTGTAACAGGATTACGAGGAAGGACCTTTAAGAGATGATTAGGCTACCCTTTAAGAGATAAATGGATTAATGCTGTTATCTTGGGAGCAGGTTTCTTATAAGTGGATAAGTTCAGCCCCTTTATGTCTCTCTCTCACCCTCTCTTTGCCCTTCTACCATGTGGTGTCTTCTGCTGTGGAATGACACAGCAAGAAGGCCCTTGCAAGATGCCAGCATTTTGATTTCAGACTTCCTAGCCTCCAGAACTGTAAGGAAATACATTTCTGTTCTTTATAAATTCCCCAGCCTCCAATATTTTACTATAGCAGCACACAATAGACTAAGAAACCTAGGCTCAACCTAGACCCTTCCATGTCAAAGTGGCCCTAAGTCTTATTCAATCTACCAGTGCCAAGCACTCCAGCATCAAACCACCTGGGTTGGAGTCCCAGCTCCAGTTATAAGCTACCCATCTTTGGCAGATTACCCCATCTCCCTGAGCCTCAATCTTCTTATCTATAAAGTAGGAATACTAATTCAGTGGTGTGCAGTTCTATGGGGAACAGTGAATAAAACTCTGATTTATATTAATAGCTGTTGCCAATTTCCATGGCGTAAATACTCCCACCATGGCCAATTTCAAGCTACCAACATGATGTCACTGGGAAGAGATGCACAAAATCAGCTCTCATGAGCCTCTGCAAGCTGACTCTTGCACCACAGGGCCTGTGATGAGGGCAGCTGTCTCCTCTGAGATGCACATTAACTTATCCAGGGAGCCTTGCAGTAGGCATCAGAGAGGGCATTTTGCAGGGAGGTTCAAGGCTAAACTAAGGTGAAATTTTCTGGGTGATTTTGTGGGGCTTTTTTAGCATAATAAAGTATCAAGCAATAAGGTGAAATTTTAAATGGCAAGATGAAAAAAGCAACTTCGATTATTGAGACAGAATGGTGGCAAGAGCATTTTTCTAGGAGTCAGGAGATCTGGAGACTGGAATTGCTGTGTAACCCTAGGTCAATCACCTTCCCTCTCAGAACCTATTCCTTCCACCATAATGTGAGAAGGCAGGATTTGGCTGTTCTGACGTCTCTGATGTTTGAAGAATCCACACAGTCCTTCAGTTAAACCTCTCTTGAGGCACTTACAATCTTCTCCCTCTTTTTGTGACTTAGGACTTTGTCCTTCCAGGTCCCTGATGGCACAGTAAACTCCATGAGGTCAGGGATCATGAGTTTCTTACACTGTGTACCCTCAAGCATCCCGCCTGGTGCCTTGCATATACTGGCACTCAGAGAACTAGATGAAATAAAACTTATTTTCACAGGTGGCTGTCAAATCCCGGGCACCCCTGGCTTTCCCGCTGACATGATGACACCTACTGGTCTTAGCAAAAACAGCAACCTCTTGATTCTACTACCTAAGAGAGCTAGATGGGGATTGAGGTGCTGATAAAAACAGCATGTGGTCTTGTGGTGTATTTAATTAAGGGAGTATGTGCATGTTGGGCACATAGTAGATTCTCAATAAATATTTTTTTGAATCAGCAAAAGGGCAGTCTCTATCACTTTCTGAGTGCTTTTCTGTTTCTCTCTCTATTTTCTGCCTCTTTTTCTCTGCCTCCCACGGGGAATGGTGGAAGTCGTAACCAGATCTGTGAAAGAAAAGTAGTAAAAGGCGTATGGAATAGCATTTTCTCCACTTTCCACTTCCCTGGTTTTTTTTTTTTTTTTTTTTTTTTTTAATGACATTGCAGTTTGCTTCTCAGAACCAGAGGGGAGGACGGTATTTCCACAAGAGCACAACAGAGGCTAGAAGTGAGTGAGTGCTGTCAGCAGAAGACCCCAGGCTTGGTGGCCTCCCGAGCCTTCAGGGCAGCATCCTCAACAGGGCAACTTGATATACACGTTCTCCCAAACGTTCTCCTCCTAGAAATTTCATAATCAAGGACTATGCCTTTCTCACAAAATTTCCTTCCATATAAACTAGGAAACTAAGAAGCCAATCACTGTGTTCCCTTAAAGTTCTCAAGGAAAAGGAGTTCTAACATCTCCAGGCCTTGAACCCACTGTCAGATGGGTTTCTCTGTCCCTGGCCTATTTCGGTGGTTACAGCCTCCTCATGTCTCAGGATGATGGGGGGACAAGAGGGGCACCTCAGCCCCACAGAGATCCCAGTCCCGCCCTTGAGAATCAGATTAAACCTGAATGGGATGGGACTCAATAGTGGGCATGTTCTAATAGTTCCCCAGGTTGGGCATCACTGGATCTGAGCACCATTCCTGTGGGACCCTGCCCATGGCTTGCCAGTGAAAGCCAGATGGTTTCCCCAGGACCCCACCCCATCATATGCCTTCATCTGTCTCTGCAAATGAAATAAGCCTTGGTCCTTTTGGGGACTGGGAAAAGGGACATGACATAGAGGCCCTCCTTCTTCGTGTACCTTTTTTAAAGGGAGGAAAATGCTCAGAAGCTAGAAGCTCCTCACATCCCATGAGTTAGAACCACATCCCTGGGCCCCTTCTAACTGCATCACTGACTAGAGGCGTGGGGCTCCCACAGTTGGCTGAGGCCAATCACAGGCCCCTTCCTGGGACGGGGGCTGGGTCAGGCCTCCCTGAAACACAAGCCTCCCATACCAGAACCAAATTGGGGTTCTGTTCTCAAGCAAGAAAGGGAGAGTAAGAGGATGGGCAACCAACTGTGTCTTCCACCAAGAGTAATTAGACCTAAAAAGACTCGGTGAAAGAACCATGCAAAATCCTCTGAAATGAACTACTAAAGGGAGCTTCCAGGCGGAGTGGGAAGCAGTCTTCTGGGAGTCTCTTAAAACTGGTTTATCTAGGCTGGGCGCGGTGGCTCACGCCTGTAATCCCAGCACTTTGGGAGGCCAAGGTGGGCGGATCACAAGGTCAGGAGATCAAGACCTTCCTGGCTAACACAGTGAAACCCCGCCTCTACTAAAAATACAAAACTTTAGCCAGGCATGGTGGCCCACCTGTAGTCCCAGCTACTCGGGCAGCTGAGGCAGGAGAATGGTGAGAACCCAGGAGGTGGAGCTTGCAGTGAGCCGAGATCGCGCCACTGCACTCCAGCCTGGACGAGAGAGTGAGACTCCATTTCAAAAAAAAAAAAAAAAAAAAAAACACTGGTC
Source organism: Piliocolobus tephrosceles (assembly GCF_002776525.5). Classification (NCBI taxonomy): domain Eukaryota; kingdom Metazoa; phylum Chordata; class Mammalia; order Primates; family Cercopithecidae; genus Piliocolobus; species Piliocolobus tephrosceles. Next base: position 36,393,681 of record NC_045449.1, on the reverse strand, counting down.
TATCTCTCCCCATCCCCAAGAAAAAAAAAATCATTTAAAAAAAAACGGAACTCAGAACTCGGAGCAATCTGTCCAAACCCCAAAGAACATGTGATTAGATATTTCTAAAGGAGAGAGGACAGCTATTGGCCCTATTTAGCCACTCTTGTCCCAGAATCCCTTGACCGGGTGCCTCCTATGGCCTGGGCAAGGATACTGTGATACCATCAGTGTCTTCTCAGATGCCCCCATAAAATGTCTTCCATCCATCCTTCCATTCATTCATTCATCCATCCATCCATTATTCCATTCATCCACCCATCTATCCAGCTATCCAGCCAGCCTTCCACCCATCTATCCATCTATTCAACCAGCCCTCCTTCCACCTGTCCATTCATTCATCCATCCATCCACCCATCTATCCAGCTATCCATCCCGCCTTCCATCCATCTATCCATCCAGCCAGGCTTCCACCTGTCCATTCATTCATCCATCCAACCATCCATCCACTCATTCAATGATAATCATCGAGTACCTACCCTGTGTAGACTGAGCCACGCAACTGAAATTCAAGAGAACAAATAAGACAGAAAAAACTCCTGCTCTCAAGCAGGCAGCATTTTGATGGAGGAGACCAGTAAAGTAAGCAATCAACAAATAAGATGATTTGGGTTGGTGCTAAATCTCTGAAGGAAATAAGCAGTGGAAGGTGATAGCCTGTCGGCTGGGGGTGGGCTCAGAGAATGCCTTTGTTGGGGTTAGGGGGTGGGCGGCATTTGGGGCAAGACAGGAAAGAGGAGAAGACCTGGGGATAATATTCAGGAAGGAAGTGCCAGTGGAAAGGCCTGGGGCAGGAAGGGGCTCAAAAGAGCCCAGAAGAGGCCTGTGTGGCTGGCGGCAATGGGAAGCAGCGGGAGGAGGTCAGGAGGGGCTGGACCATGCAGCAACCTAGCTGGGGGAGGCAGGAGTGGTATCCCCAGTGTTATGAGGGCTATCCAGGGCTACTCCAGCTGTGCACAGTTTCCAGCTCTGCAGCTGGCATTCCAGTCAGGGGAATGGGGACAAGTCTGGGATGGGGGATGGGGACCAGGGTCAAGAACAAAACGTGGTGCTGTTCTCTATGATTAATTAACCCAACACCAGAGCCCCGAGGTGCGGTGCTAAAAATACCTGCTTCCCTCTGAGATGCGGCAGCTGCCACCCAGCAACTTTTACCCACGCCATTTGTCATAATTTGACACTGCTAAGGAGTGTCCACAGGGCTGTGTGTCTGCAAGAATCGGACTCATCCACAGCCCACTAGCCAGCTGGTCCTCGGAAACCATCCATGGCGCTGTTCTACCTTTGCTCTCCTCCCATCCCTGAGCCCAGCCAATGTGCCTGCCACCTGCCACCGCCTGCCGGTTCGCCGCTCCTCCTGGAACCGAGCGGACCGCCTCCAGAGGTGGGAGCCAAAGCTTCCTCGAGAGCAGGAGGAGCGCATCGCTGGATGCCATGTTTCACGCTCTGCAACTCTGCAACTCGGATTAGAGCCATCCATCAGAGGCCCTGCCAGCCCAGGGCGGCACTTTAATTAAAATATGTAAAACATCCTGGTGGGAGTGGAGCTGAAGACACAGGAGCAGGCCTTGGACAGAAGCTGGCCCTTCTCCAGCCTGGGAAGGCTAGGGCTGTGCCAGGAAGGCCCTCCGAAGCAGTCTGGGGGAGTGGTGATGTCTAAAATGCACCAGCAGCCACTCCACTGAGCACAGAACTTAGCCAGGGCAAGAACATTTGCTTGAAAGAAAGCCACACCAGTTCCCCGGGCCAGCACGGTGACCCTAAGAGTATGTTGGGAAGGACTTGGCATCACACCAGTTGTCAGTCTTAGGGGTTGGAATGTTCTATTCCCACTCTCAATTTTCTAAAGGACACATTGTGACGCCGATACCTGGACATTTACACAAACTCTTTAGCAAATCCATTTCCATTTTCCAGACGAATCAACTCCCCAAGTTCACTCTTTGTTCAGACTTTGCTTTCTATGTTGAGAGGAAAAGTTGCAGCGGCTGCATTGTTGAGGGCAAGGGTGTGCAACCTTTTTGCACGGTTTGCGCAAAATCAGAAAAAAATGTCTAGGCCAATTTTTTCAATCCAACTTTTAAAAATCACGAGATGCAATATTTAAAAATTGTTTTAAGCATCCTTTAATTTTTCCCCCCTGTGATTGAAGGACTTTGTGATTGTTATTGAAACATCAGAACCTGAAGAGGTATAGTACACTGCAGTCTCACTCTGCACTTTAGGCCTGCAGCACATTTTCCGGGCAATGACATAGATTGTGTGTAGTGCTGAGGGATTTGGGGTTGGGGAGGCAAACTGGACTCTGAGCCCAGCCAGAGACCGGGGACAAAGAAGAGCCCCATTAGGAGTTCCTGGTTCTGGTAGAGCAAGGGGTCGGGGGGCTATTTGGAAGCCCGTCTCGGTGGGGAGAATAGGCATTGCTGCAGGAGGCAATGGGTACCAATTCTCCCTCCACTCCCAGCCCTCCGAAGCACAGCAGGGTGAGGAGAGATGCCCACGGGCTCTAAAATAAACCTGCACACAGACAAGCTACTGCTCCCATCAGCCTGCACCCCTCCAACCAGGGACAACTTCCTCAGGGCAGAGCCAGAGCCACTGTCTGCATGTGGGGGTGTCAGGCTGAATTATGTGAGCTTAAAAACCAAATCCCCTCCTTCCTGGGTTACTTAACTGTCTGCCTGGCAAGGCTGAGAGATTACTGGTGACAGACACCAGGGCCTGCCTGGCTGCTCCAGACAGAGAAGCTTTGATCACCTGGAAAACTCCAGACACCAGGCCTCCTAATGATGAGTAATGAGCTCAAACCATCGGAAAGTTACCCAGCACCATGCGCTGGGGACACGCACAGCTTCCACAGAAGCCTGGGCCAGGGAACCATTGCACAGTCATCTAGTGTCCTAAGACAGAGTTTGACCCTGACTCCCATGCCCACCCCAGCCCTACCCAGAGTCTTGCCAGCTTGTTGATAAGGCAAGGAAGATTCTAAGCTCTGGGCACTTGTCTGTTCCAAGGGTTGATCTGGGGTCTAGAGGCCAGAATTTATCTTTAAATTCAAGAATTCAGCCTCCTTATTTGTTCATTCATTCATTCATTCACTCATTCATGTATTCAACACACACTTATTGAATGACTAAGATAAGCCAGGCATGGTGCTGAATGCTTAGGATAGAAGACACTCAAATGAGGCTCCTGTCCTGAGGAGATTTGCCATCTCGCATGGAGATAACCTGCAAGTCCAGCATCATAAGACTCTGTGATAAGGAGCCTAATAGACTTGGCTACAGGGTGTTAAGATGGCCCAGAGGAGGGGTTCTAAATTAGAGTGTCCCTTCCTTCTGGCAGTGAGGATAGGAGCAGGATGGGATGGAATTCAAATATTCTGGGTCCTTCTAGGCTGGGATCCTAGGCCTAGGTCCTTCCAAGCTATTTGAGCCTGTGAGAATCCCCAGTCTCAAGCTGTACCTGCATCACTTCATCTGGGATTTCCTCCTGCTCTGATGTCGGCTGGAAATATGTCAACCTTGAGTCCCCCTTTTGGCTTCATGGTAACTAAAGCCCATTGAGTCTCAAACTTTGACATGCATTAGAATCATCTTGGGAGAGTGTTAAAATATCATTTTTAAGTTCTGAGCCCCACTCCCAAGAGATTCTAATTCAGAAGGCCTTGGGAGACTGAAATTAGGGTGATCAACCATCTTCTTTTTTTTTTTTAATAGACAGGGTCTCACTACATTACCCAGGCTGGTCTCGAACTCTTGGGCTCAAACAATCCTCATGCTTCGGTCTCTCAAAGTGCTAGGATTACAGGTGTGAGCCACTGCACCTAGCCGATCAACCATCTTGATTTACCCAGAATTAACATATTTTCCCAGATATGAGACTTTCCATTTTAAAACTGGGACAGTCCCAGGAAAACTGGACAGGTTGGTCACCCTAGCTAGGGCAGATGCTATTCATCCCTTCCCAGTGGCATTCCTTTCTTCCTTGAATTATGGAATCTCAATTTTGATGAGGCAGTAACATGCTTAGGGAAGGTGAGCCTTCACCCAGACCCAGGTAGTAAACCTGGGTGCATTCAGTAATTCCATTCCCTTTTGCTATTGGTTTATTTAAGGTAGGCCTGTGATTCACTTCTGGTCAATAAGTTGTAAAAAGAAAACTTATGGAAAGGAAATTGAAGTTTAGAAGTGGGACAGGGAGGGAGGGAGGGAGAAGGAGAGATGCCTGCTCTTCTACCTTGGATGCAGTTGTGTGACAACATGATGGTTGGAACTGTGGCAGCCATTTTGCAATCATAAGGAAAACCTAAGGATGAAAATTCAGTTGGGCTAAGTATAAACAACTAGAAAGATAAAAAGAACCTCCACTGTTTAATAATATCATTGATACTCTATACCAAACCTGAAATTACCTACCTCCAATATAATTGATATGTGATTAAATGTCTTTCTTCATCAAACAACTGTTGTCTGATATTCTGTTAACTTTCTGCCATACACATCATGATTAATATAAAGGGCCTAGAAATCAGTATTTTTAATAAGATCCCCAAAATCATTCTGATGCCCTCCATCGATCTAGCTAATCCAGTGATTCTCAAAATATGGTCTTCAGACATGCAGCATCAGCATTCTCTGGGAACTTGCTGGAAATGCACATTCTCAGGCCCTCCTTAGACCTTCTGAATTAGAAACTCTGGGAGTTTCCGGGGCCTGTCAGTTTGTATTTTAACAAGCCCTCCAGAGGATTCTGATAATTGCCAAAGTTTAAGAATCATTGAGCTAATCAATACCTGAGACTCTCTGCATAATATCAGACCTGAGAAACTTCTGGATGGAACTTTTCATCTTAATCCAGGTCTCAGTTGCTTCTTTATATTGCCTGGGAAATAAAGCAGGATGTCTTCTTACCTTCTGTGATTTTTCTCCTTCCTCCCCAGGCCCTTCCCAGGTAATCTTTTTTTTTTTTTTTTTTGAGACAGAGTCTCACTCTGTTGCCCAGGCTGGAGTGCAGTGGCCGGATCTCAGCTCACTGCAAGCTCTGCCTCCCGGGTTTACGCCATTCTCCTGCCTCAGCCTCCCGAGTAGCTGGGACTACAGGCGCCCGCCACCTCGCCTGTATTGAATGACTAAGTTTTTTGTAATTTTTAGTAGAGATGGGGGTTTCACCATGTAGCCAGGATGGTCTCGATCTCCTGACCTAGTGATCCGCCCGTCTCGGCCTCCCAAAGTGCTGGGATTACAGGCTTGAGCCACCGCGCCCAGCCCCCCAGGTAATCTTGCATTAGTTGGATGCTTTGACCAGATTTCCTGGCCTGTGTTATTTAACAGCATGTAGTGACAGGGGAGGGAGGCAGTTCTCTGCAGTCAGGCCTGGCCAGGGCAGGAGGTAAACTTGGTCAACCCAACAGTTAAGGAGAGTGCATGGCAATGTCCCTGGCCCAGTAATTCTGGGTGAGTGTTTATACCCTTCACCAATACTCAACTCATCAGACATTGCATTACATGGCAGCCGGCCTGGGAGGAGAAGAGGGGAGGCCCAGGCAGCTCCTTCTCTTCCTTCCTAGGGAAGCCTTGCCTTGGCTGGCCTTTTATACTTCAGGCAGTCCCCTACTTCTCAACATAATGAGTTACTCCAAACCCCGGTAGTAGTCTAAAGGCAAAAACTGAAAAACAGACTCCATGTTGCAAGGGGGATCCATTCTCAGTTCATTAAAAAAGGAAATTACAGGCCGGACTTGGTGGCTGCTCACGCCTGTAATCCCAACACTTTGGGAGGCCAACGCGGGCGGATCACCTGAGGTTAGAAGCTCGAGACCAGCCTAACCAACATGGAGAAATCCCGCCTCTACTGAAAATACAAAAAATTAGCCAGGCGTGGTGGTGCATGCCTATAATCCCAGCTACTAGGGAGGCTGAGGCAGGAGAATTTCTGGAACCCAGCAGGCAGAGGTTGCAGTGAGCCAAGATCGCACCATTGCACTCCTACCTCGGCAACAAGAACAAAACTCCATCTCAAAAAAAAAAAAGGAAATGATAAAATCCCTAATTACACCTCTTCTTTGGAATATTTCTTCAAAAATAATTTTCAGTATTTCACATATGCTTCTGAATCTTCCTCTTTACAACTGAGCACGCTGTCAAAGGATCGTCCAATGAGCATCACATTGTGAATAATCATTTAGTTTTTAAAAAATATAAATTATCACCCTTAAAGCATTTTCTATATGCCAGACACAGGGACTCTATACGCATCATGTTTTGAAGTCAAGAGTCACCAGCCGAGGCACGCCCGCCAAGGCTCACCTTTGTCCAGGTGAAATGAGGTTTATGAGTCATATCATAGCAGCTTTATGTTGCCCATCTCCCACTCAAATGTATCAAATAAAGCCAAATGTCATAAAATATTCAAACACTTGCCCCACTTCTGCTGTGTGGTGTAAGCTGGCAAGACTGCTGACAAGGACCCACTGGCCTGCAGAGCCCCTGGGTAGCTGAGAGTGCAGTCCGTCAGCTAAGGTTCTGAAAAAGTGAATTCAGCTTTCAATGGTCTTGAAGTGTGTTATCAGAAAGTGAGGGCTGTACCAAAGTTCCGCCTTGCCTCTCTAGTCAGGGGGTCTGTGGATCTCTGGCTCCCACTGCCATGAGTCTTGTCTTGGGCGTGCCTTTCAGAGGGCCCCCTCCAGCCACCCTTGTTTACCAACAAGCAAGGCTGCTTCCAGGAGCAGGGCCCCCCTGGTGGTCAGGTCTTGCTCACACTCACAGGCAGACACACTTCCAGCTCCTGGGTGGTCACTGGCCTACACACTCCAGTGGTCGATCTAACTCATGATTCATACTTTTCTTGGCCATCATCATGTGGTCATTGTTATAACCAAGGCCTGGATGCCAAATGGTCCCTCTCGTACAATAGTTGAGATAAGCAGTAAAGTCAGAAAAGGGCATTAAGCGGAAAAAAAAACATTTAAGGCTATGCGATGGCCATACTGTTAAGAGCAGGCAATTTGGAGAGTCAGCCTGAGAGCAAAGCAAAAGACCCAACCACTGCCGAGCCTGACTTCGGTTTTGCAACCAAGCTGTGGGAGGCAAGCAGGCGGTCTCCTTGTCTCCTCCCACCTCCGAAAGTCCTCTGGTGGCCAGGTAGATGCCCACCTCATGCCCTGTTCCCTCTGGTTTCTGTGCTGGGAGCATCTCAGCTGCTTCCTGCTACAGAAACACTTTTTTGCCATAAAGTCAGTCACTTCCCCTGCTCCTAGACCCAGAGAATGAGGTAAAAAGCCCCAAGGAGGGCTTGTGAGCCTGGGTTTTTTTCTTGTTTCTTTTTTTTTTTTTTTTTTTTTTTGAGACAGAGTTTCGTTCTTGTTGCCCAGGCCAGAATGCAATGGTGCGATCTCAGCTCACAGCAACGTTTGACTCCCAGATTCAAGCGATTCTCTTGCCTCAGCCTCCCGAGTAGCTGGGATTATAAGCATGTGCCACCACGCCCGGCTAACTTTGTATTTTTAGTAGAGACGGGGTTTCTTCATGTTGGTCAGGCTGGTCTCAAACTCCTGACCTCAGGTGATCCGCCCACCTCGGGCTCCCAAAATGCTGGGATTACAGGCGTGAGCCACTGCGCCCAGCGGAGTCTGGCTTTTAAAGCCTGCTTCGTTTGATTCCTAGCACTGGGGTTGGGGAGGGGTCAAAGTGATCCCACCGGTTGAGGATGACAGGTCAGCAGAGGTTGGCCAAGGCTCTGGAGGTTGTTACTTTTCAGACACAGTGTTCCTGGGGGCAATTAAAAGGCTGGTCTTTGGGAGAGGTGTCAACTGCAAAATCCTGCTAGGCTAGGGTTCCGGTCAAAGCCCATGAGCAGGCAGCAAGATGCTCAGGCTCCCTCCCCAAACACACCACCTCCGGGTAACAAAGCCTTCAGGAATCAATCAACGGCTGCAGCATGCACCATTCTGTCTGAGCAGCTCCCTTTTCTCACTCTGCTCTTGCCAGGGGAGGTCAGAGTTCACATCAAATGTCATTAATCTTCTTCCTGGGGGCTGGGGGCTTATTGGACAGTCCTATTAATCAGAGGCCTCTCGTACCCACAGTCTGGCTGGGTCGCCATTGTCCTGCTCCTCACCTATCATAGAAAGATTAGATTATCAGTGACAACTGAGACACCCTTTGAGTCACAGGAAAGCTGGAGATTGGAGTTGCTTTTATTTTTTTAAATATATCCTCCTGATTTGAGGATGAGCTGTTTCTTGTCTTGTCACACTGCATCCTTTTCTTCAAAGAATCAGCTTTAAGAATCCAATTTGTCAAACTGGACAATCACTGGCAAATCCATAAAAAAAAAAAAACCCTCGGCGACTCTATCAAAAAAGGTAAAATAAAGCAGAAGGTTTTAAATGGGGCCTGAAAGCATTAGAAAATAAGTTGCATTTGACAACAATTAATCTCTGAAAAGCAGGGGCTTTGTAAAAAGGAACAGGCAGAAATGTGTCCAGAGCGGGTTCTGGGGATCCACACAAGGGGGATCTGTCCATTCCCTGTGTGCCCGTCCCTCTTCCAGAGTGGAGTCCGGTGGAGACCTGGGGCTGCAAAAGCATGAGAGACCAACCTTCCGAGCTTCCCCCTAACTCTCTACCAACCAGTGTCAACAGCTGCAGCAACAACAAAACAGAACGGAACAAAAACACCAGGGCAGAGCAGCGCAAAGACCTCAGCCCTCCAGGTCTCCCGATTGTGTGACAGACTCAGACAGTCACCCATCAGGTACCGAGCCCACCAATAGAGGCCCTGTGGGAGTCATAAGTGAAGGGGACCCTTCTAATCCCTTTGAAGTGTAGAGACCACGGGGAGCACATGAAACGCCTAAGTCAACTTAGATGGGACCAGGGCCTTGGAGACCGTGGCCTCCGGGGCTACAAATGGAGATGCCTCAAGGGCCCAGGAAGGAATGTAAACCAGGGAAGCCGGCTGTGGGAAACCCGCTGGGAGCAGTGAGGAGTCCAGCAAGAGAGTGCTCCCCACGAGCCTGCCTGCAGGGGTGCAATGACCCGTTCCCTCTCACCACACTGTGGGAAGGGGAGCTCCAACCCCCCAGATCTTTCCAGTTCCATGAGATTCCGGAGACTCAGGTTTTCATGTTAATACTCTGTATTTTAGGCCGGGCGCAGTGGCTCACGCCTGTAATCCCAGCACTTTGGGAGGCAGAGGAGGGCGGATCACGAGCTCAGGAGTTTGAGACCAGCCCGCCCAACACAGTGAAACCCCATCTCTACTAAAAGTACAAAAAATTACCCGGGCGTGGTGGCAGGCACCTGTAATCCCAGCTACTCAGGAGGCTGAGGCGGGGAAATGGCTTGAACCCGGAAGGCGGAGGTTGCAGTGAGACGAGATTGTACCATTGCACTCCAGCCTGGGCGACAGTGAGACTCCATCTCAAAAAAAAAAAAAAAAAAAAAAAAAAAACCTCTGTATTTTAATCATTGGCAACATATTCAAAAAAAAAATTTGTTTTTAAATCCCTGGGCATACTAAATAAAACCCATAGGCGGGTCCAGTTTGGCCCCAGGCCTGGGATTGGTGCCTGTTGGAATCCACCTGCCTTGGTACCAGTAAGGACCAGGAGGCCCAGAGAGGCTGGTAACTGCAAAGATCACACATCTGGCAGGGCCAGTGCAAGAGCCTGGTTCAGACGCCCAGCCCAGTGCTCTCTGCTCCAGATCTGAATATGGAAGCACATATGTGACCAATTATTATTAATAGATAAGCTCATTGGAGGGCAATAAAAAGGGCTAAGAATGAAGAGAAGAACCTTGATTTCACACCTTCACTGTGAAAGCAGAGAAGAGACTAAATTGGACAAGACCCGACTGATTATTGCTGTACCTTTGATATCATAAGCGTTTAATTTTTCTACCTAAAAAAAACTAGCCCTGGGTGCTTCTCTATGTGGGTGCTATAGTGGCCTGGGGCAGGGGGACAGGAAGGGCTGCTCTGTGGCCCTCCAGTTATGCTGTGGGCTGCCAGCTCTGTGGAGGTGTGTTACCCACTTGGCCATAGCCAAACACTGGAGCTGGGGAGCCAAACTACCTTTTCAAATCCACTCTCTGCCACTTACTAGCTGTGTGACTTCAGACAAGTTACTCAACTTCTCTGGGCTTTAATTTTCTCATTTCAGAAATGGGGATCATAATATCTACCTCAGAAGATTGTTCTGAAGATTAAAAGTAGCATAGAATGAGTAAGTTGTGATTGTGCCACTGTACTCTAGCCTGGACAACAGAGCAAGACCCCATCTCTAAAAAAAAATAATAAATAAAAGTAACATAAAACAGAGCCTGTCCCAGGGCAAGTGTTCTATAAATTATTGTTGTTATATAATATAATCATGTATTATGCCATCTTCAAAAGTGCCTGGTGTTGAGACACAACATTATAGGAAGCTGAGTCTGGGAGGAACCTCAGAAACCATTCCTAGTTTGATTATCTAAGAGAGGAAAAAAAAAAAAGCCGGGGTCCCAAGATAGAAAATAGTTTAATTTCTGTAGCAGGCACATATGAAAATCTCTTCTGCATTCCTATATAGACAGTTCACTTTTTTTTTTTTTTTTTTTTTTGAAACAGAGTTTCACTCTGTAGCCCAAGATGGAGTGCAGTCGCACCATCTCAGCTCACTGCACACAACCTCCACCTCCCAAGCTCAAGCGATTCTCATGCCTCAGCCTCCCGAGTAGCTTGGACTACAGGTGCACCACCACTCCCGGCTAATCTTTTGTATTTTAGTAGAGATGGGGTTTCACCATGTTGACCAGGGTGGTCTCGAACTCCTGAGCTCAGACAATCTGCCCCCTTCAGCCTTCCAAAATGCTGGAATTACAGGCGATAGTTCACTTTTAACCATTTGCATAGCCCTATGCCAACTATTTTGTTTTCCTGACATAATCCCATTGGAAATAAGGAAAGTTTCTACTACAAATATATTTAAAAGCAAAGCCATACAAGCCTTCAGACTCCCAAATATTCCAGCAATGTCAGCATAGCCAACACTGCATAACGTCCACTGCTGTGCTCATTAAATACAGGGCTGTATTTGTCCACTGCAAGTGTATGACCAGCTTCATTTTCAAAAATCATCGTTCCCCAAGGTAGTTTGTGATCATTAGCGAAAGGCTGAGCCTCAAAGCAATTTCGATGTTTTGGGAAAGATGCTGTATGTCTTTCCACACTGGCTTGATGCATTAAGGTCAAACCAGTTGATCGTTTGTGAAAATTGAACACTTGAACATGTTAACTGTTGACAAACTTTGACAGGTATCGTGTCTGCCTTTATTAGGAGATTAATTAAAGTCTGCTGGAGGTGGTGGCACTGTGTGAAAAGCCTAGATTTGGTGATAGATAGATCTGGGGACAGATCCTGACTCCTTACTTGGCTTTAAGGCCTTGGGCTAGTTTCTTAAACTCTCTGTGTCTCCATTTATTTGTGTGGGAAATGGGGTAATGAAACCTGCTTCATAGACTTTGTGAGAATGAAACAGAAAACGTGTGTGCTCAGGAAATGTGAGATCCCTCCCAGCCCGCCGCATCCCCTCTAGAAAGATGAGGCGAGTGTTCATCTGTGGACGGGCATTCACCGTGGGGCTCGTACGGCGCCCCTTGCTAACTGCTGGGATGAATCGGCTCAAAGCCAAATTTAGGTTGATGTCAAATGAGAGGGGAGAACAATGAACACATCATGCTTTATGCTTCTGTTTAGGCTTCTGATCTAAAGACCAATTGTTGAGTTATTTAAATAAGAGTCTGCACCCTCTTTGGAGATGACGTGGCCTCTGAAGTCAGAGTCCTGGCTGAGTTTCAGTTTAAGCACAGTATTTTTGATTTACTGACCTTTCTGCAACCTTTCACCATCCTGAAGCAATCTGAGAGAAGAATTGTGAGGTATCTCCCTGAGCACCAATGTGGGGTGAGGTACTGGCCCCGAGAGGATATTGAGAAGGCACATCCCATGCAGGAGACCTCTGGCCTATCCTTC
>NC_045449.1:36305166-36333663 GCF_002776525.5 Piliocolobus tephrosceles | reverse complement strand
TGGGCAACATAGTGAGATCCTGTCTCTAAAAAGTATATATATTTTTGCACTAGTTGATGTGGGAAAAATAAAAATAAAAAAAGAAACAAAAATGTAAAAATACATAAATAAAATTAGCCAGTGTGGTGATGTGCTCCTGTAGTCCCAGCTACTTTGCAGGCTGAGGCTGAAGGATCAATTGAGCCCAGGAGTTTGAGGTTACAGTGAGCTATGATGGCACCCACTGCACTAGAGCCTGGGCAACCCCGTGAGATGCTATCAAGAGACGGAAAGAGAGAGAGAGGGAGAGAGAGACAGATTTCCCATCTTTGTGTTTTATACTAAGTCTTTGAAACTCTGCTGTGTATTTCATTCTTCCAGCACATCTCAACAAGGACCAGGCACATTGCAAGTACTCGCTAGCTAACAGCTAGTGCTTCAGTTCTAGGCTCCTAACCAAGTCAGTTTCCTTCAGGTGTCTGGCTGCAATGCCAGGGTGCATGTGTGTTGGGGCTGGGATGGGTGGGTGCAAACTGGGAGGCACAGGAAAGAAATTCAAGATTTGCTAGGTACAAGGCACATTTGTAAAGAGACCCAGCAGCAGGGGGCCAGGCTAGGCACTGAGTGGGATAGGACAGAACTGAGCTTTAGAAATTGATGGGAATGAGTCAACCAAGAGCTGCAGCCACATCCAGGACAGAAAAAACTCGGGCGGGGTGAGGCAGGAGTAACAATTCCATGACAGTTGAGGTTGTGTGAGCCCCAGAGAAGGCCTGGCCAGCTCACTGGGCAGGGGCAGCCCCCAAACTCTAGCAAGGAAACTCCTCTTCAGCAGAGGACCCAGCTCCGTGAGCCCAGGGAGCTTTGCCAAGAAGGACACTGCTGTGCTTGCTGCTCTTCCTGTTTCTAGGCACCACCTACGGCATGAATCTTTCTTTACCCCAACCCAAAGCGAACGATGCAAGCTTGAGACAGCAACGCAAACTGTAACGACATTTAGGAGATGATCACCTCATCAAGATTGGGCATCAGTGATCCTGGGTACAAATCTCTGCCAGGACACTTACTAGCATGTGACTTAGGGAAAGTTACTCTCTGAGCTTCAGTTTTCCCAGCTACAAAGTGGAGAAGCGAATGGTGCCAACCCTACTGCCGACCTCACAGGGTCGCTGGGAGTGCTGGGGGAAACAGCGCTCCACACAGAGGAGGGCTCCATGTGCACTTGTGCTGCAACGCACAGGCAGTACAGTTTCCTGCACATCTCATCTGTTGCTGGAGCAGGAGGTAGTCCTTCCAGTCATCTCACTGAGAAACAGAAAGAAGGGAGGCCTAGTGCCTTGCCAGGGCCCCACAGCTACAATCCAGCTTCAGGTTTCCCACTCTAGGGCTTGTTCCATGACTAGGTTGAAGACATTTCTGATAAGTTTGAAAGATGGGATTCTTTTTACTTTCTCTTTTCTCTCTCTCTGCCTCTCTCTCCATCTCTCTCTCTCTCTCTTTCTCTCTATTTCTCTCTATTGTTCTCTCTCTCTCTCTCTCTCTGTTTTTTGTTTTGGCTTTCATTGTTGCTGTTTGTTTGTGCTTCTAACCAAGAGGTAAGGCAGAACTTTAAGAAGCTGATGTCTTCCCATCACTTCTGTTGGTCCAAGTCATCCTCCTGAAAACCTAGGTGTGGGCTGAGCAGCTCAAAAGCCAAGACTGTAGAGAAAGCAGAGTGATGAGGGTCAGGTGTGTGAGGGGAGAGGGTCTACTTGATGGAAAGAGGGGGAAAGAGGGGCTGTGGGTGGGGAGGTTTGCCAGATGCTGGGCTGGACTGACCCACCCCAGGTTCGGGAGGCCTAGAGAGCAGCTGCATCTTTTGAGGACTGTATAAGGGGTCGGAAGCCCCACCTCTGCCTACCACCATTGTACAGAGGAGGGCAGGGTTCTCATTTCCACACCACCGTGAGTGGGGCCAGGATGCAAGATTGAATCTCACCTCTTACTCTGTGTCCTGGAAGCAACCTGGGAAATCATCTTGTCCAAACATTTTGTTTTGCAGGAGATGAAACTGAGGCAGAAAGAGGCTGAGAAATACTCTCACACAGCTAGAGTGGTTGAGCTGGGTTTTATGCAACTGATTGGAGAAGGTAGTGGGCAGAGGAGAAGAAAGGAAGAGACAGGGCCCCAGTGCAAGAAAGAAAGGGATTGACAGGGAACGATTCTTCAGGGAAGGGACTTCAGGGACTGCTCAGGATGTCTGCACAGGAAAAGAGGCCCAAGCCCTTGTTCAGTTCATTCCAAAAAGTGGATTGACATGAAGATGAATGGCCAATTAGGGAAGATTGCAGAGACAATTTGCAGAGCAAGATCACTCATATTCTGGGGCTAGATCATTTGGGGGAGACTCCAAAGGCCCATCTTCAGTAAAAGGAATCTGATGATTGCTAATTCTATAGCTTTGGAGAGACTGGTGTAAGACAGTGTGAAGTGTTAAAATGACTCTCTTCCTTTGGGGGAGAACTTACAGCCTCAAGTCAGTTGGGGTTACAGTCCATGGGACTTAATTGAAAGAGAGAACATCAGTCCCAGACATCACAACAGAGAAGCCCAGGGGAACCACCAAAGAATCAGCAATCTGTTTCTCCAGGGCTTGAAGGACAGGGTAGACAACGGTCTTTGGGGGGAGTTTGAAGGTTTCAGACCTTGAGGTGGACAAGATGGCCTCTAAGGGTTTCTCCCTACCAAAAGAGTATTTGTTTGAATGGTTCAGTTACTAAATGGATAACATGGGCTATCCATTCTTCTTGTTCAAGCATCATAGAACCAAGGCCATGACCTTCCAGTCTAGAGCTGGCTTTCAGCTTGGAGCTTGCTTGAGCACAGGGGCAGGAGAGTGGGGTGGGGAATAGGATTCCACAACCTCGTCCCAGCTTCCCAGCTCTGATGCCCTCTCTCTTACCTGAGGTGTGAGGGGGTAATGGCTTTGAGCAACCCTCACAGCCATACAGCGAGAGGATTAATTAATGTTGCTAACATGCCCGGAGATCCCTAAACGAGGGTGTTAGCCAAGGGCCGACATTATTAGAGGGATGATGGCTATTAGGATTATGCTATTGTTATTATGTTTGCTCTCTCAACCCTTAAATCACACTCTATCTCGCTATCTCTTGTATTTTATGTAATTATAGTTTATATAGGTAACAAATGGATATTTCTGCAAGCCTGGGAGAGAGCCTTCTGCATACATTAATTTGCTTCATTAGTTCTCTATTTAGTGTGCTTTGTTCCCCCAAACCCCCCTTTCCTGCCCTGCTTCAACAGAAAATTAATGAGTTTTAACACCTTTTAAAAGTGGGTTGTGCTGTGGGAATACCTCGAGTGTACTTTGGGTTTTAAATCCACACATTCAGAGGCTTCCTAAAGGTTATGCAAAGGTTAACAAACAATTAATATGTTGAATCAGTGTGCTAAATCTGTTTACCCAATCTTTGCAATCTAAAGGCCATTAGCCATCAGCCTCAACACTTACATTGATCTCTCTCTTTCCTAACCCACCCCCACTCTGTTCCCTGAATAATCTGGGTGAAAAGAAATAAAAAATTCTGAATTGAGAGCAGCAAATATCTCTGGAAAGTTTGGGGTTTCTTGCTACTTAAGCCCCAAAGCTTTGGGAATCGTAATAGACTTGATCAAGTGAGTCAAAAAATTTGAGAAGACAATGAAAGATGGGAAGCATTTCCGCCTTTTTAACAATGAGCAAAATGTGAGTTAGTCTTGTACATGGATCCCATCTTGAGTTCATGGCTCTTGTGTTGATTCTCTCCCTTTTTTATAGGACAAAGGGGATGGAGAAGTGGTGGGAGATAATTCTCATCTTAGTGGACTAATTGGAAAGAGGCTTTCAACCACTCTCTAAGGAAAAAACTCAGCAGAGCTATTGGGGCCAGAATGTTTCTTTCCTTAGAAGAAAGAAGAAGAGGGTAAGGAAATAGCCAAATGTAATCCAGGTGGTAAGATTGCCCCCAAGGGTCTCCTAGTCCTTCAAAGAACTTCATTGTTCTCCCTCATTTTATGATGCTGTTGTTCATGATGATAATGATGATCATGACTATAATGAAGACCATGACCTTGATGAGATTGTCAAGATTTATCATTAGAGTCCAGTGGGCCTGAGGAAAGCAACATGCAGCAGTCCTTTCCAGCATGGCCCCTTAAGAGGAGCTTTTCCGCCCATGTGATCCACCTCTAGCCTTGGCTCAACAGAAACAATCTCTCATGTTGACTGAGACCCCATCTCCCTAGACTGTTCCCAGACTTGCCAATCACCTTGTCTCCCTACCTACGACCCCTTTTGTGATGATCATTCTTGCACACAGACTGCCATCTTTGGCCAGTGAGGTGATTCCTTAGATGTGATCTGACATTGGCTCTAGGACTCAACCCATAAGCCTTGCTCAAGTCTTCTCCCTAGTGTCGGAGGCAACTCCTACAGAGAACTTCAAAGTTGGCATCATTTTCCTCTTCAAAGTAAATGTTAGCAAGGACTGAGAGCTAGCTCTCTGTCTGCTTTTGGTTTTATTGGTAGGTGGGGCCCAAAAATTGTAACAACTAGAAAAGCAGAGTCAATGACCAACCAGAATGGACACCTGTTGCAAACAACCAGAATAACTGTGCCCTCACATGCCAGTGAAATGTCTGCCCTGGTTGTCTGGATATCAATAGGAAGGCGTTGTTTTGGGTTCTATCAAAGTGCACTGTTCGTGAACTTTCTTGATTACATTTGGCTTTTGCATTGTTTGTGAATTAAGCTTTGTTTAATTTTACTTCCACTTACAATACACTGGTATGTGCAAATACCTTTGTTTCTAAAACTTCGTGGATATGGATATTAAGGGTGATAATGAAGACATGTCAGGCACTGTCCTAGGAGTTTTATGTGAATTATCTCATTCTGATTCTTTAGCTGAGGTACGTACAATTACTACTCCCACTTCATAGATGAGGAAAAGTAAGATTAAAGAGGCTGTGGAATTTGATCAAGGTCACAAAACCGAAAAGTGATGGAACTAGCTCTTTTTGATGCCAAAACACATGTTCTCCCACCAGAGAAAATATTTTACTTAACAAGATTTAACACACTGTCTTTTATCCCAGAGCAAATCAGATGAGTCATGTAACCCCACAGGCCTATTTTCTATACCTGAAAATGAGAGTATTTGAAGTATAGCTTACATTAACAGATACAAAGGTAGAAAAGTCATAGCTATCCAACAGTCAGAAATTGAAAAAAACAAATGATGGTATACTTGCTTCATTTTACATTATCAGTCATTAAAAATAAGTTTCACAAAGAGTTTGTTAACATTCAAGTGTATTAATAATATCAAAATAATTGAATGAAGCAGGATATAAAATTATATATTAGGCATTTTATTATTACAACTACTTAAAACATCATATTCAGAATGCTAAAGTGCTTATAAGTGAAGGGTACTGATGTTCATTGCTTTGAAGTGCACTAAAAATAAGATAATTGTAGAATCTAAGTAGTGGGTATGGAACGTTCACTTTATGTGTTTGAAAATTTTCCGAATAAAATGTTGAAAAATATGTGTAGAAAAAAAAAAGAGTGAAAGGAAAAGCTTACAGATGTTAAGAACAGTCATCTTTGGCCAGGCGTGATGGTTCACACCTGTAATCTCAGCACTTTGGGAGGCTGAGGCAGTTGGACTGCCTGAGGTCAACAGTTCGAGACCAGCCTGGCCAACATAGTGAAAACCCATATCTACTAAAAATAAAAAATAATAATAAAAAAAATTAGCCGGGCATGGTGGCACACACCTTCAGTCCCAGCTACTCCAGAGGCTGAGGCAGGAGAATCACTTGAACCCAGGAAGCAGAGGTTACAGTGAGCCAAGATTGTGCCACTGCACTCCAGCCTGGGCGACAGAGTAAGACTTCATCTCAAAAAAAAAAAAAGCAGTCATCTTTATGTGATGATGTGATGGGATTATGGGTGATTATTTTTTCTCTTTCTAATATTCTACTGTTTCAGTTACCTACGATGATGGTTGTATCAAACCATCCCAACACCCAGAGACTTAAAACTACATCCATTGATTATTTCTTATACTCTGTTCGTGAGCTGGTGACTTAAAACAACAGAACTCTTTATTATTTCTTCTGATTCCCTTTGCTAGCAGGGAGGTTCCTCAGCAGGTTTTGTCTGGGCTCACTCAGGCAGTTGCTCTCAGCTGGAGAGTTAACTGGGGTCAGAGATCCAAGTCCACCTCCCTTATGCCGTTGGTAGTTGGTGCAGAGTGATGGTGGGCCTTTCTCTCCATGTGGTCTTTCATCTCAGGCTTCTTCATGGATGTCAGTCTCAGGGCAATGTTCCTAGAGGAGAGCAAAGGTGGAAGCAGCAATGACTCATAAGGCCTAGCCTCAGAAGTTGCCTAGCTTTGCTTTCTGCCCCTTTCTATGTGGACAAAGCTGGTCTCAAAGCCAACCAAATTGCAAGGAGTAGACAAGCAGACTTCTCCTCTGGATGGGAGGTGTTGCAAAGCTGTATTGCAAAGGGTCACAATCCTGGATTGAAATGAATCCGGAGCCATAAAAAACCTACTACAACTACTGTGCTAGATGTTAAAATGGGATTCTTGTCTCAGCATTTCTGAGGCCTGAAAGTAGAAAATAATGGGTGCAGAGTGAAGCAGGATGCTGGGCCAGCATGGCAGGATCTCCAGTTAAGTCAGCACTTAAACATCATTGACTGTTTTAAGAGAAGACTGTGAATGCATGAATCAGGGTGAAGAGATTGAGAGTAAAGATTTCTTTAAAGAGAGAGAGAGTTAGTTGTTGAATGCAAAGGCGGGGGCACTTAGAACCACTCAAAGAATTTGTTCTATGCCCCTAGAATTTGAAGGATGCAGGAATGCAACCTGACTAATACTCCAAAATCAAAGACAGAGGGCCAGCTGGGATGGCCTGCATGGATGGGCAGCCAAGAGGCAGGGCAGGGGTGGGAAGCACTGCACTTGTAAGGTTTGGTGGTGCGAGGATACAGGTGCGCTTCCCATGGACCAGACATGGACTTCCTCTGAGAAAAATGCCTGCCTATGGGTCAGATATGGATCCCCTAGAAGCGAGTGCTCCCTGCTGGAGAAATGAGGGGACCACAACAGAGGAGCTGACTGCTGTAAATTAGCGGTTGTATGGAGACAGCTAGAGGAAGCACCGTCCAGGAAAATCCTCCGCCAGCGGGGAGATGGTGTCTCCAAAGAACCCTAAAGAGCACAAACAGGAGAAACACACCCTCGGGATACCAGGTTACAACTGTTCCAGTCAACCAAGACTTTGCTGGCCCCCTAAGCCTCTCCCCCATCTTCCTCCCACACTGGCCCAGGGGGCAGAAGCCTACTACCGAGAGGGGTCGCAAGGGAGACAACAGAGAAGAGGCGACCACATAGGTGCCTGTGCTCACAGGCCAAGCACAGCAAGGGGAGAAGTTATAAACTGCATGAAAGTTTGATACGAGACTGGGACTTGACATTTTATTACCTGAAGGAACAAGACTCTTAATTAATATCTGGGAGTATCCAAAAAAGCAAGAGAAAGGAAAAATGAATCCACAGAGCCAGTATGCAGGGCAAGTCCGGGGAAAAGTAGAGTTGCTTTCTGCCTGCACCCCACCAAGCCAGCCCAACTCATTCATTTACCTGGTTACTTTATATTTTCCATTCTTTATATTAAACTGACATGACTTACAGAGAGAATGAAAAATAAACTATATTTTTAAAAGAGAAGAAAAGAGCTTTGCACTCTACATTTCAAAGTTTTAAGATTGATGAGACAGCGTCCTGATAAGAGTCTGGGTTGACCAGGAGAGGAAGGAAATGAGGCATATGCCTGGGAATCGGGAAGTAGGTTTCTTCAAGGTTTTGTGTCTAAATAAGACTACAGACTTCAGCAAAAACAAGTTAAATAGCAAGCTCCGAAGTACATTAGCCACCCTGAACAACAGTACGATCCATCTACCTTGCCCCAGAAAACATACTCTGGCAATTTTAGACTGGCATAGCTGGCAATTTTAGAATATGAAAGGCTTCTTCTAGCATAAACACTTTCTTTCTTGCAAATTTCTGAGAAATGAACACTCAACCTGCTCTCAGGTCACACAGGGGAGTGACCTCAGGGAGAGAATTGTTCACAGCCTGGGTGAGTTCTTTACAGAGACCTCAAGAGATTCTAGATCTTCTGACTTCAAGTCGGGGTCTCTGGGGCCATGTTTCATATCTAAGGAAAAAAAAAATAGTTTCATTGTTTTAAAGAAATGCCAAGCTGAAGATATGAGGGGAAAAAAATGGATAAGCTACAGCATGCCCTTTGAATCATTTGGGTCCTTTATGCATAGATTTTTATCCTTAAAAATAGAGAGGGGAATTAGGTTATGTTTGGAAGGGCTGAAACATCAGATCTGGATTGCCCAGTGGCCAGCCCCGGATGATGTCTGCGTATTGATTGTGGAGGCACTGGGAAAAAGATGTGAAGACTGATCCAAAGCTACCGGCTCTGAAGAGGTTGCCAGTACCTGATAATTGGCACCCATGGAACCCAAGTCCATCTGAGAAGAACAGGTTGGGTTCGAGCTGATTGGGGCCCTCTGGATGGAAACACCCCACCCCATCTCACCTGTGAAAGAGACACCCACCTTTCTGTTCATTGCAAAGCGTAGTCTGTGCTTTGTGGACCTTCATGCCCCTCCTGAGCCCAGTGCTCAATTCAGGAGGCCTCATTCCCTCGCTAGATGCTGATGGTTGAATGCGGTCTCCTTCCATCCTGGATTGTACTCTCAATTTGTAAGGATAAAGAAGGGAGACCTTCTGCAAAGATGATGCTTCCATTCATGATAAGGGGCAACATGCATTTCAGCTTCCTGCAGCCCAGGTTGATGCCATGGTGGAGGTGAGAGCTGATCATTTGCAAGGAGATGCGGAGAGATATCGCCACACCTTCACTGAGAGGCACATCTGCTGCCAGAGCCCGCTTGTACTGAGAGTGGAATGTGGTCAGCTTGTTGGTTGTGATGTTCCTGCCAGCAGGAGGACATCCAGGCCCCTGATTGATGGGGTGGCTCTCT
Organism: Piliocolobus tephrosceles; assembly: GCF_002776525.5. Taxonomy (NCBI): domain Eukaryota; kingdom Metazoa; phylum Chordata; class Mammalia; order Primates; family Cercopithecidae; genus Piliocolobus; species Piliocolobus tephrosceles. The sequence continues at coordinate 36,324,563 of NC_045449.1, read as the reverse complement.
TATTTATCAAGCCCTCATCACAGTCTGCTACCTATCAGCACCTCAGCCTCTCCTGTTCCTCCTTCCACTAGTTCTTTGTGGCCTTGAACACTGCTTGTCCCCCAAGATGGCTCTCCCTTCTTCCTGAGCACATAGTGAAACTACATTTCCCAGCTTCCCTTGCAGTTAGGTGGCGGCCATATAACTAAGATGTCCTCAAAGAAATGTGAGCGGAAATGAGGGATGTCATGTCCAAGCCTGAGCCTTCTCTACGTTCTCTCCCTTCCCAGTGGCTGGAACCACAGCAACTAAGCCTCAACCTATAGACAAAACCAAGGCCTGATGGAAGGAACTTGAGCCCCTCAAGGACTCTGTGGAACACACCTCAAACTGTTACCCAACAGAGAAGTAAACTGTCTACACAAGCTACTTAATTACTATTGGGTCTCTTGGTTACAGCAGCCAAGCCTGTCTTCTTACCAATACGCCCACTGCCTCCCGACCAAGAAGTCAGCAGTTCTCACCCCAGGGAGGGAGGGCAAGAGAAAGGTTTCTTGGAAGTAGAAACCACAATATAGAGAAGCATTCTGTCTGAGGCGTCACCTAGGTGAGACCAGAGGCCAAGAGGACAAACCCCAAACCCTTCTGATTTCTCCTCCTTTCTTAATTATAATCCCATTTGTAAGCCAAACCCTTCATTCTGTCTTGCTTAATGACTAGTTTCTATTCTGGTCCTTTTTCAAACCTATTCTCTTTTGCAATATTCAGGAGCTCAGGCAATGAAGGGGTAAGGCTGTTCCTTAGACCGCCAGTCCCTTCTCTATCTTTTTAAATATTTCAGTTGCTCCCAATCCTTATTTTTGCATTTCGATTTCCTGTGGTATAGTAAATTTATCTTGGTCACTCAATCAAGTTCTCCCTGGCTCTCTCCCCTCTTATCTCTCCTGCTCCGGGCTGACTGAAAATACCTACATTATCTTTTTAGCCAATATGCCAACTGGAAAAAAAAATCTACAGATTGTCTTGATAGGGAGTCATCTGAGGGAAAACTTGGAAACGCTGGACTTGTCAGGACAAGGATGAAGTGTGAAACCTCAGTCAGTGACTTTCTTTCAAGGTTAACCGCATGGTGCAAGCCTCTTCCAGAGGCTTTTGTAAGGATTCTCCTCCTCTGTGTTTCAATTCAGAAAGAGACCTTCCTCTGTATCTTTGTCTTCCCACGGAATAGGTTTAATCCTCACCACACCCCCTCACCTGGCCGCGGATCACCTTGACCCGTGAATCCCTGAGCCCCAGGCTTCCTACCTGTGACACCAATGTGCCATTTGCAGATTACTGCAAGTATCAGTAGAGAGCTCCCAGCAGAACCCAACAACCTAAGTTTGAGAGAAAAGTTCCATCTTTGCTACCTGGAATCCTGAGGCTCTCGAATCAGAGAATCTCTCCTTTGACTATGTTGTTCCCCCTCCTGGAGATCAGAACGTGGGGAGGATGGCAGGTGAAAATCTGTTCTTTTTAAAGAGGATTGCTGGATCCGAAACCAAATAGTGGCAGGCCTTACTGAATGACCCTAAGCCCCCTCAGCTTTGGCGATGGATGGACTCTGCATAAGGCTCACTCCCTGGGAAAGTGCATGGATATTGGGCTGCCAGCTGTCTTCACTTCCACCAAACCATAGCCTCTTGATGAGTAACCTCACCACTCGGGCACTGGCCAGTGGAAAGGAAGGAGAGTGCAGGTCCTTGTCACAAAGCCTGACTGATGGTCGACCCACATAGGCACATAGGTCCAGGCCATAGACAACAATTACTTGTTTGAGGTCCACGTTGTATTGTCTTATCTGTTCAGAAGCCACAGATAATTTGGGGTCCTTCTCCTCAAAGGACACAAGGCCTTCAGCCTCAGCTCTTGGCTCCATGTGGCCACCCCTCTCAAAGTTGGTAAGAAAAACCCTTTCCTCCTGTCTTGGGGCTTTTTCTTCTCCTTTTAGTCTCCCTTTGGGTTCCACTTCTGTTCACTCCCTGGGACAAATCTTAGTCACTTTTTCCCATTGCATTTGATGACTCTGAACTTAGGGATGGGGAATGAGATATGCGTTTGAATCTGCCAGATAGACTCCTCTTCACAAATCTCTTGCGTGTTATAAGAGCAGCTCTGGTTTCTTCTTCAAGGCTTTAACACTTAGGAATTACATTTATCTTCCTGTAAGAGAGATCTGATCGATGTGGCCTAAACATGATAGAGATTTATTTCTCTCTTGTGTTGTAGAAAAAAAAGAAAGAGTCCAGAATAAGGCAGCCCAGAGCTGATCTGAGAGCTCCCAGGATCCTTTTTGCCTCTGTTCCACCATCCTTAGCACGCGGCTTCCATCCACACCATGGCTTTGCAGTGGCTGCTAGAGCTCCAGTCATCATGTTTATATTCCAAGCAGGAGGAAAGAGAAGCAGCCAAAGAGCTACCACTTAATTGATTACATCTAACGGCAAAGGAGACTGGAAACTAGTTTGTCACCTGGGCATGTTGTCCAAGGTCCTGACACGAAGGAAGAAGAGTATAATGGATATCAGGAAGGCAACTGCGAGTGTTTGCCACAGAGGCAATCAGAGTGGTAAGGAGGAGTTGGAAGCACTGGAACCAGATGCCATCCTCTGCTCCATTAATCACTAGGTGGGAGAGTTTGGATGAGTTACTTAATCTCTCTGTTTTTCTATGTCCTCATCTTTATACTCGGAGTAACCACAGTATTGACCTCATTGTCAGCAATACTATTATTGTTTGATTATTCGATGGATTGTATAGGAAGCTACAGTGTTCCGGTACATGGTAAGTGCTTGACAAATGCTAGTTTTTGTCATTCCTCTGCCTATAGTGGCAGTATTGATGCCCTCAACCGTTACCCTGCCTGGTACACACCCTTGCCCAAAGGCAGAATTGCGTTTGGGCTTAACTAAGGGAGTGAGGAAGAAAGGTTACAGTGCATCTCTTTAATTTCCCACTCCCAGGGCCTAAAGGACTCAAGTCATTTTGGAATGTCCCTTCTTTTTTCCTCTCCCTTTTCCCACTAGAGGGACAAGGAGAAGAGAGGACAGAGGAGGTGATGCAGAATGACGTTTCCATGTCCTTTGTATCCATCTCAATCCCCAAGTTCGTATTGAAAATGCCAGGCCGGGTGTGATGGCTCAAACCTGTAATCCCAGCTGAGGCGGGAGGATTGCTTGAGTCCAGGAATTTGAGACCAGCCTGGGCAACATAGTGAGACCCCATCCCTTAAAAAAAGAAAAAAAAATGCCAGCCCTCTTACTGTAGTCATTGCCAAGGATAACTGTGCATAACCCTTGTCCAGGGGCTTGGGGAATCCACTTGGCCCTTGCCCCAAGGAAGTTACAATCTAGAACAGGGATCTGATAGCCTGCTGGCAAAATCTAGCCTGACAGCTATTTTTGCAGATGAAGTTTTAGTAGAAAATGGTCACACTCAATTGTTTGTATATTGTCTGTGGCTGCTGTTACACTACAGCAGCAGAGTTTTGTACTGCAGCAGACATGGCCCACAAAGCCAAACTTCTTACTCTACAGTTCTTCACAAAGAAAGTCTGCCAATTTCTGTTCTAGGAGGAGAAAAAGAACATATGTTTAAAAATATCAACAGGGGAACATAATCAAACAGTAGACTGGATGACGTATGTAAAGGTAAAGTGAAGAGCCTGGAAGAACCAAAAGCGACAGCTAGCAGTGGGTATGTACAGAGAGAAGAGGAGTGGAACAGAATGAAGAATGGGCAAAGCCAACCTTGGCCTGATCTGTCATGCTTTGTTTTATAAAGATAGTAGACTTAGGTGGTTAAAAACTACTTTTTAAAAGAGTATATTGATGGCTGGAACGAGTGTGACATGTTTAACACTCTTATAGATTCCTAATAAAGCATAAATTAATATAACCCTTTTGGAAAGCAATTTGGAAAAATGTATCAAGAGCCTTAAACATGTTCCTACTCCTGGCCCCTAATTTCACTTCTGGGAATCCATCCTAAGGTTATAAACTAAAATGTCAAAAATCTTTATGCACAAATATATCAATTGTGATATGACTGCTAGTAGCAAAAAGCTAGAACCACTTAGATGGTTAGTTATATAGAAGTTAAATAAATTATGAGGCCATGTGCAGTGGCTCATGCCTATAATCCCAGCACTTTTGGAGGCCAAAGTGGGTGGATTGCTTAAGCCCAGGAGTTCGAGACCAGCCTGGCCAAAATGGCAAAACCCCATCTCTACGAAAAAAAAAAATCAGCCAGGCATGGTAGCACATGCCTGTAAGTCCCAGCTACTCAGGAGGCTGAGATGGGAGGAGGATTGAGCCCAGGAGGTGGAGATTGTAGTGAGCCGAGTTTGCCCACTGCACTCCAGCATGGGCAAGACAGTGAGACCCTATCTCAAAAATTGAAATAAAATAAAAACAAATTATGATACTTCCATATGACATATAGTAACTAAAATGATGTTCACAAAGAGTTTATAAATAATTTGGGGAAATGCCCAGTGAATAAATAAGATACAAAATCATATGTGGTTTCATCACAGTTGTATTAAAAAGAAATATTACAACCAGAGGATACTCAAATGTCACAATAGTTATCTTCAGAGGAGTGTATGATTTGGATTTATTTTTTATACTCATATACATTTTTTGTTCTAGAACATTTTGGTTTTATTTTCATGAGGGGGAACCTGCATGTCATCTTGAATTCTAGGGGTTTTCGAAGAGTGCTGTCATGAACTGAATGTTCCTATGTTGAAATCCTAACCTCCAGTGTGATGGTATCAGGAGGTGGGGCCTTTAGGAGTTGCTGAGATCATGAGGGTAGAGCTCTCATGAATGGGATTAGTGCCCTTAGAAAGAAGCCCCAGAGAGTTCCATCATCTTTCCTCCACATGAGGACTCAGTGAGAACATGGCCATCGGTCAACCAGGAAGCCAACCTTCATGAGACACCAAATCTGCCAGGGCCTTGATCTTGAACTTCCCGGCCTCCAGAACTGTGAGAAATAAATTTCTGTTGTTTATAAACCACCCAATCCAAGGTACTGCAGCCCAAACAGACTAAGACAGGTGCCAAGTTGATCAGAGATTCTGTGAAAATAGAAAAGAGAAGGTGGGTGTTAATCACCTCATTTCTATAGGGTCAGGAAAGCAAATAGAGGGAAGGGAGAGATTTACACTCCACTCCACCAAACTGACAGGCCAGAAGCGTGCTCTGTGGATACAGCCTCACCACATACTCCTTCACCCTCTCCATCCTTCACTGCTGAGAGCCTGGTGGATAGGGGCTTAAAGGGCCAGCCTCTCCCCTCTCCACAGACTGAGGTTTCAGCTTCTTCCAGGAGCAAGGGTCTAGCTCATCAACAGAGAGGGAGAGGAGAGAGGGTCAAGGATGAACAGGGACCAGGCACAGTGGCTTACGCCTGTAATCCCAGCACTTTGGGAGGCTGAGGCGGGCAGATCACTTGAGGTCAGGAGTTTGAGACCAACCTCCCAATATGGTGAAACTCTGCCTCTACTAAAAATACTAAAAATACAAAAATTAGCTGGGTGTGGTGGTGGGTGCCTGTAATTCCAACTACTGGGGATGCTGAGGTAGGAGAATCACTTAAACCCAGAAGGCAGATGTTGCAGTGAGCCAAGATAGTGTCACTGCACTCCAGCCTTGTGAGACTCTGTCTTACAAAAAGAAAAAAGCTGAACGGGGGGAGGGGGGAGGCATCCATTTTCTCTCAAGCGACTTTTGAATCACTGGGATCCCTGCCTTCTGAACAGTTTCCTCTGGTTCAGACCTTCAGTTCAGTTCTGAAATCTGCAGCAACACTATTTGTTTGGGCTTCTCTTCCCTTATCCTAAAAAAAAAAAAAAAAAAAAAAGGCAAGAAATAATATCAAAGACGGGTCCTCCATCCATGCAGTATGTTAGGAAGGCTCCAAGAGACCAGGTCTGCCTGATGGCAGGAAATTTGGCATCTATATGGGAAACCCCTTGGAAAACAGCTACAGACCCTTCTGCAAATCTCAGCCCCACGGCTTCGGGGTAGGAAAGAATAGGCCTTGAATTCTAGCTTCACCATGCCTGACTCGGATGTGTGACCTCAGGAAAGACACCTACATTCTCTGAGCCCGATTTGCTTCATTTGTAGTTGAGGGTAAGGGATGGCCATCCAATAAGTGTTGTTGAAAAATACCAGAAATAATTTTTGTAATGTGCACTGTGCAATAATTGGCACGTTGTAGGTGCTCATCAAAGGTCATTTTTACTTATCAAATTACATTTTCTGAGCACCCTGATGATGGGAGGGCAGTAAACTGGAATCAGGCGCTAATCTAGAAAGGATGGTTAGTCTGTATGTTTTCCAAAGCAAAAAGAATCATGAGTTCTATTTCTAGGATCTGATGCATTTAGCCTTCAAGAAGCAACTCAAACCCAGGCCTCCCTCCCATCAGCACCATCACTGCCCCCTGCCCCAGTGCAGCGCTCCTGACCACAAAAGCCTGAAGCATGCCCTCTCTCCCCTAGACAAGGAGAGCACTCACTGTCAGAACCACTCATTTGATAATTAATCACAAAGGGACCTGTGACAGCTCTACTTCTGTAGTAGAAACTGATGTGTTCACTGTTCCCAGATACTGAACTCCCCACGTATTTGGGTCTCATCTCTTCAACTAGATTACAAGTCCCTTGAGGGTGAGGTGCTTCCTTTACTTTTTGCATTCAGTAGGTGATTGATACTTGGTGCACATTGAATTTTTGTGTTTGTTTAGATCTAGTCCACACGAAGTACAGCTACACTTGGCAGGCGCAGGGTGGAAGAGCTGTAGTTCTAAACAGATCAGGACAGCTCTGAGACTGGCGGCTTCCAAGGGGGAAAGGCAAAATACAAAGAACTCGCAGCAGGAGGGGACTTTCTGTGCCGCTCAATGTGTGGCTCTAACCACATCAGTGGGTGGAGGGCAACGCGGTGCTGTCAAATCAGGGACTAGGTTTGTGTCTGGGGTGATGCCAGGACACTGGTTGCTTCCTGCCACCCACAGCTGCATCTGGGAGTCCTGGGCAGCAGCCACCTGGGGAAGCCAGACTTAATCAGGAAGTGTGGGGGCTGCCAGCAGGGGCAAGGGGCCACGCAGCCAAGCCAATTCTGGAATCTTTTGGAAAGAGGGAATATCCGGCCCCTCCTCCCTCACATCTCTGCTTCTGGTCTGGGCTTGTGGGTACCAGCTTGGGCTAAGGAGTGCCATGCTCCTGGTGGGAGCAGCTGTGTGCCCACCCACTCCTTCCCCTGCGACCTGAGGCCCTCTGGTCAGGACCAGAGCTGTTACATGCTGGAGTGCGCTGGTGTGATCTTGGCTCACTGCAACCTCTGCCTCCCAGGTTCAAGTGATTCTCCTGCCTCAGTCTCCCGAGTAGCTGGGATTATAGGCGCTTGCCACCATGCCTGGCTAATTCTTGTATTTTTAGTAGAGACAGGGTTTCACCACGTTGGCCAGGCTGATCTTGAACTCCTGACCTCATGATCCACCCACCTGGGCCTCCTGAAGTGTTGGGATTACAGACCTCAGCCACCGCACCTGGCCGACATGGCTTCCTTTTGATTTGGGCCCTCCCTGGCCAGCTGCACCAGGCCAGCTGCACCAGGCTGCTACCAGAGCAGCAAATGGCCAGTGGTGTCGTCAGAGAAGGGGCAGAGGAGGGTGGGGAAGGACTAACGCCACCTCGCCCTGCTTCATGTGACATGCACTTCAAAGCTACAGGACACTGCTGCCCTTCTTTGTTGCATCCCTGCAGATACCGGAATCTGATTTTTCCAACTAGGAATTTGTAATTCAGCGGTTCTAGTGCTGGGGACCTTAGAAAGAAGCCTGCTCAGAAAGAACTTAGGAAACAAATCGATGTTTGAGTGCCTGCCCCGCAGCGGATCTACCTGTTCCAGGAGCTGAGCGAGACACCTACTACCAGCCAGACCCAGGGCATAGCAGAGGGCCTTAGCCTGCTGTCCCCACAGGGTCCCCACTATTTTAACACCAACACCCTGAAACCATGGGCCAGGACCCCCCACCTCTACCCCGCCCCTACCCCAGGACCCTTTCACCAGAGCAGAGGTTTTTCACAAATCTCCATAGAGATGGCTTTGCTAGCAGCAGCAGCAGCAAACTCTGATGCAGAATGGGTAAGGGGAGAGTCTGGTGGTTTGGGTGGCGGGGGTAGGGAGTCGTCGCAGTCCAGGAGCCAGGCTCTCGGCGCGTTGGGTCCGCCTCTCGTGACAGCAGAGCGCCCCCTGCTGCCCGAGCCCGGGTGGTGTCGCACAGCCAGGACGGGGAGGGGGCGGAGCTGCTTTCCCAGCAGAGCGGGAAGAGGATGCAGTCTCTCGGTACCGACGTCTGCCTGCAGTGGTCAAGGCTTGCAGCAGCCCCTGTTGGGGGGCAGTTCTCTAGGACGTCTTGCTTAAGTCAACGGGGGCTGGTTGGGAACCTGGCTTTACCAATGCACTGCCTGCCCCACTATGGACATATGGTTTAACCTCTGAAGCTTCCGTTTCTTCATCGTTAAATTGAGATCATCAGTTGTACCCGCATCACAGTGATGTTTTACAGAGATAATTCATGTAAAGCACATCCTAAACTTTCAATAATAGTAACTTATTATTACTGATTCAGCTGACACCTCTACAACTAAGCGATAAGAAAACAACTGAAAGGGTCTGGTGGACAAAAGTCAGGAGATTTGTTTTTTCAAAGCATTTTCATCATTAAATGGATCTGACCTGGTCGTATGGGCATATTTGAGGGAAGCAACTTTGCCTAAAGGGGAAATAAATGCCAGAGATATTCGCAGAAACATCAACCACAAACAATTACGGAACACATTGATCAATGCTCTAAGCTGTACAATAAAGAAAAGGGAAGAAAGTTATGTTTAGGGCAGCTTGGCCCTGCATTGTCAAATCTTCCCTCTTTTCGCTGGATGTCTGTTAACTACAAACATGCTGAAACATCTCCCATGTAAGAAAGCAAACAAATAAAAAAACTCCCTTGCACCATATCTCCCTCCAGCTAGCCCCTTACACCAGATTTCTTTCCTCCCCTAGAGGGCCACATTTCTTGAAACATGCTCAGTGACTCCCTTCCTGTCCTGTTAGCTCTTGAACCCACTTAATCAACTGTCTGTGCCCACTTCGCCTTCCCTGCCCTTGTCAAAAACACCACGACCCCACACCACTCATCCCGTGGCCCATTCTCAGGCCTCGTCCCTCCACCCATCAGTGACATTGACGTAGTTGTGCAGCTCCTTCCTCCTCCTTGAAGCACTTCTTCCTTCCACTCACCCCTGGTTCTCCTCCTACCTCTCTGGCCAGTCCTTCTCTGTCACCTTTGACTCTAAGCTCCTCTTCTCAACCCCCAAACATCAGGACACTCTGGCTCAGTGTCCAGCCTCTGCTGTATCTATTCGTCCTCTCAGCCTTATGCCTTAATTACTGCATGCCGACGCTGCCCACATGCATATCTCTAGCTGAGTACCTCTCCTGAACTCCACATGTGCATATCCCGCAGCACCTTCGCCATCTGCACTTGGGTGCTCCATAGACATCTAACTTAACATATCCAGACAGAACTCTTGACTCCTCTCTCCTCCCTGTCTTTCTCATCGTTTTTTTTCTTCACTGGTTTCTCCTGAGAAATCTTTCCCATCCTAATGTGGGTAACTTCACAGTTCCAGTTGCTCAGGTCAAACAGAGTGCTCACCTTTATTTGTCTCTCTTTCACACCTTCCACTAATCTATCAGCAAATCCAATCAGTTTCACCTTCAAGATGTGTCTAGAATCTGCCCACTTCTTGAAATCTCCACTGCTACACCCAGTCCCAGCCATGGCCATCTCCTGGCTGGGCTCCCAGGTTTCACCCTGTTCCTCTGTGGACATTTCCACATAGCAGCAGAGAAGAATCTTTTATGACAACAGCCGAATTGTGTCACTCCTTGGTTTAAACTCTCCAAAGCTTTCTCTTCTCACTAAGAGAAGAGGATGCAGGATCCTTGCACGGACTCCAGGGCCACATGTGGTCTTGCCCCGGGGCTGCTTCTCCAACCTCATCTCCTACCCTCTCCGTGCTCACGTCACTGTGGCCACACTGGCCTCCTTGCCATTGGTGGAGTGTGCCGAGCATGATTCCGCCCAAGGCCTTTGTCCTTACTGCTCTCTTTTCCTGTAACACTCTGACCCCAGACAACCACAAGGCTCCTTCCCTCACTCCATTCAATCTGTGCTCATTGCAGTAGCAAGGCCTTCCCTGACCACTCTCTATAAGATAGAAACCCTACCCTTTCCCTTTACTATGTGTAGTTTTTCTTCATAGCATGTATCATCACTTGACATAGTATAAGTTTAATAGCTATTTTTTGTCTCACCCAACTAGATTGTAAGCTCCATGAGAGCAGGAACTTTGTTGTATTCACTGCTGTATCCCCAGTTCCTAGTACAGTGCCTGGCACATAGCAGCTGCTCAATAAATATGTGTTGACTGGCCAGGCACAGTGGCTCATGCCTGTAATCCCAGCACTTTGGGAGGCTGTGGTGGGTGGATCACCTGCGGTCAGAAGTTCGAGACCAACCTGGGCAACATGGTGAAACCTAGTCTCTACTAAAAATACAAACATTAGCCAGGTGTGATGGTGCATGCCTGTAATCCCAGCTACTCGGGAGGCTGAGGCAGGAGAATTATTTGAACCTGGGAGGTGGAGAGTGTAGTGAGCCAAGATTATGCCACTGCACTCCAGCCTGAGCAACAAAACGAGACTTTGTCTCAAAAAAAAAAAAAAAAAAAGTGTGACTACAGGAATGAGTTAGTCCATACTGGCAACGCCCCACTGCCTGGTTAGGAGGCAAAAGATCCAAGGGCAGCCTCAGCACTGACTTCAGAGACATATTCATGACTCTGTGCTTTGTCTTTCACCAATAACCCATTAGATAGGCCTATAACTAGAACATGAGCAGTAATGCCTTAGCCTTCTCGGTCTCAAAAATATTATGTAAAACCTTTAAAGGTTGTGAGATAACATGATATCTTCCACTTCTGGGCTGGACAATCAGATTTCATTTTTTCCCATCACAGGAGCAGAGATAAACTTGTGAAATAATTCACCCCAGATTTTCTCTCTGTTACATCACGTCATCACTTCTATCACTCATTGTCCTAGTGATACATTCAAAATAATGAACATTCAGGGAAATGCCAGCTGGGTCCGGGATGGCCCTGGCTGTTTCTAATCACACTCTTAAATAAAAGCAGAAATGCACCTGACCTTGTAGCATCTTCGGGAGAAAGAGGGTCAATGCTTCTAAATCTAAATCTCCCGACTATTTCACCTAAAGATCAACTGTAGAATTGTGTGCACTGCAAGAAAGAGCAAGAATATACTCAAAAATTGACAGAAGGAGAGTGGCTTAGAAATCCACGCTTTTCCACAAATTGCACCCTCCCAGAGTCTATCAACTTCCCAGCCACATACAATATCACTTTCCTGTGTTCATCTTGCCTAGACGGGGATGCCTTTGGGTAAGTGAGACATCTCCAAACAAATAAAAGCTGTTTCAACTGGCTCCCACTTCTGCTTATTATGGAGTACCTTGAGCTGCCACCATGCAGAAGATCCTGCTTCTGATATTCATGGTACTTTTAACTTATCAGAATCATGTCTTGTATTATTAATATCTATGGGCATAGGTGCAAAGCACTGACATCTTCCAGCAACCCCCCCAATCCACTTGGTTCTATCCCTAGCCTCCCATGCTAGTTCACCCTTTTTCAGTCTAAGGTCTGATTCACTTCTTCTTGGTGCTCTTGGGCCCTGGGAATGCAAAGTCCCTTCTCTTTGGGTCCAAAGTTTACCCCTCAGCCTTCAAATGTTAATTCCTCTCCTTGAATATGACCTCATTCTTTCATTCAACAAATACTTGGACTGGATAAACTGATATAAATTCAGTTACCACTAGTGTGCTAAATACTAAATAGAGATATTTATAAGGTGCCAAGGAATCCTAGAGGAAGACTACTGGGTGGGGAAAGAATCTAGAAGATGGATTAGGGTTGGGGGCTGAAGGTGGCTCGCCAGTTGGGAAGTCACTGCAATAGCCCAGGCAAGGCACTGGTAGAGCAGCTGTGAGTGGTGGGGATGGTGCTGGGGATAGACCAAACCAGGTAAATTACAGGAGTAACTGGAGAAGAGGGAGAGGGGCAAGTCCAGGGATACTCCCAGCTTTCGAGTGCAGATAACTAGACATCCACATCCCCAGAAAGACTGTTTGCCACCCCTTTTTCCTTTCTCTTCCTTATCTTCAGGATCCAGCCCGTGTAATTGTCCCCAGTATACTCACAGCTCCAACCTACCAGTCTCATCACACACCCTCTCTGTGACTCAGTTTCCTCATCCATAAATGGAAGCAATAATAGTCGTTTCCACGTAAGTTAGCAGTGAGGAATAAACAGTTAATATGTGTAAAGTGTTTTGGATAGTACTTGAGACATAATAAGCACTCAAGAAATGTTAGCTATGGTCATTGTCATTATGGTCATCATTTCTTCCCAACCATCCATCCGGAACCACTGTGCTTCTTTCCCACCTCAAGGAGCTATCCATGTGTTCCTGGCTCCTCTGCTCTAGGTCTATGCACAGTCTCACATCTTTCCAAGCTTTATTTTTCTGGCATTTTTTAGATTCCCAAATTCCTGCTGTGGAGGAACTCTTTGCTGCAAGACTTTAACTTACTCTCAAAGTAAGCTGAATTAAACATGGAGATGGCTCCCTCGGCACCCCCAGCACTCCGCTTCTGCTGCATCCACAGCCAAATGAAACAATATAATCAGGACAGAAACTCCATGCCCTGGGTGGGCGCTGCCAACCACCTGCCTGGCTCCAGTTGAAACCTGCTTGTTTCTTTTTCCACTCTCTAAATGCTCACAGATGTCTGTCTGTTTCCTCTAATACTTGACTTCCAAAAGAGGGGGGATGATTGGCTACTTGTAAGTATGTTAATCTCTGTTTTTTCTCTCTCTCCTAATATCAAAAGAAGCAGGGGGTGCATGAGGGGATCTTTTTCTCCTGGGTGGAGTTTAAGTTGGCAAAACCCGCCAACAACTTTATTGCATATCGAAGGGGGCTAAGAATGGTGCATTCCTTGACCAGAGAATTTGACTGAGCTCTTAACCCCTTAGCATTAATCCCTCCACCTCCACTAGGACTTTGAGAAGCATTAGAAGGACCCCGAACCGGGGAGTGGCCAACATGACCACAGACTAGTAGGAACCAGGCAGGGTCTTAGCTGGGAGAATTGGTTTCTGAATTGCTACAGGACATTCCGATTAGGGAACTGTTCCCAGGAGGAAAAGGCAGGAATGAACACCAATGGTCTAAGGTGAGAAATCAGAGAACAAGGACAGACTCTAAGCATGCCCTCCACCACAAGCCTGCTTTACAGCATCTTTCAAAAAGAGCTGAAGGCTTTACATAGGAGAGGATACTGTCTCTGGTGTCAGAAACTTTAAAGTTTGTATCTGAGCAGGAAAATATTTACTACAGAAGGTGTGGTACATGGAACGATGTTCAAAATTTAAAGACTCAAATCCGAACTCTGGTGGGAGTGTAAGTTTATGCAAAATCTGTGAAAAGCAAATTGGCCAAATGAGTCAAGAGTCATAAAAATATCCGTTATCTTTGACTCAGAACTCTCACTTCTGCATTCAATCCTAAGGAAATCACTCCAAATACAGAAAAATATATCTGCTACGGGGCAAAAATGGAAACATCCCATCTGCCCATTTATAGGGGAAGGGTGAAAAAAATCAGGAGGAGCTCCTTGAGAAACCATCTGGCAACATGTCTCTTACCAAGAGTACACGAAAACATGGAGACATTTTGTAACAAGACTGAAAACAACAGTTACACTAACATTTGTGTGCTAGAATTTCAACCATTGGCTGGAGATGGTGGAGACACTGCACTTCAAAAGAAAACGAATAGAATGAAATAGATGAAAATGGATTTATCTAGAACTATGGCTGATTTTTTTTCTTTTTTTCCCTTCTTTTGTATTTTTCAAGAGTTCTTTGATGAGGTGTTTTACTTTTAAAGTGGAAAATAAGTATGGGTCTTCAAATTAGAAAATCCAGCAAGAGTTTTTGTTCTAACCTCAAAATGAAAAGTTTTTCATGGAAGTCATTTTTCCAGAATTTCTTTCATTCCACTGAAAAGTCTATTGGCTTGCAAGTTCTGGATGTGAGGGCGATCTGGCTGCATCATCTGTCACTCCATTGATCCTAAGGGTTGATTCGGCAGATCTGGCTGGCTAGGTAGGTGTCCCCTTCCTCCCTCACCACTCCATGTGCGTCCCTCCCGAGGCTGAAGAGGGTGACCATCCCCGATAGAGGAGGACCGATCTTCGGTCAGGGCATATGAGTAGCTGCACTCCCCTGCTAGAACCTCCAAACAAGCTCTCACGTTCTGCCATTGGAAGTGTATTAACACATCTCTGCTCCCCGAAAACACCCATGCTTTCTGAGCTTTTGTCTCCGAACAGGAGGGATGTTGAGTGGGGGCAGAAGCAATTATGGTATATACGGTATATACGGCCAACTATAGACTGCTGTTTACGCAGGAACACCCCAAGAAAGTTAGGATAAAGCCTTGCACCAGATGACCTGATTTACCTAAAATACTGCATCTCTTCATGGGCAGTCCCAGGCAGATCTTTCAGGAATACCCGTCTTTTGTGTTGCAGACACAGATATGAGAGGACTCCAGAAATGGAGGAGGAAGAAGAGTTTGAGCGTGCGAACCCATTTCCTTCAAGCCTGCCGAAACAGTCCAGAATCTGTGTGCTGTGAACTGTAGAATGAGCCAGGGCCACTCAAAAGTCCTCCCCACCCACCCCCAGCAACCCCTGCAAAAAGGAGAAACAACTAATCACAGTGACCTGTGTGCAGCATCCTGAATCCTAAAGACACAGAACCACTTCAGGAAATACCTGGGTGCATACCAGGCAGGAAGCCCAAGCAGCAGCACCTGCACCTCTGTCCCAAAGGGCTGACACCCTCTGTAAAGGCAGAATCGGCAGGTCTCGAGGGAGCTCCAGAGTGAGTGGGCTAGGAGCTAGGTAGGGGGTGGGCGTTATCTTTGTTGTTTTTTTGTTTTTTGTTTTTTGCATACTGCTTGAGAGCCTGTTAGACTCACCTTTTAATTGAGACTATTCTGTTTGTGAAATGGAAAGAGATTGGTAGATAAACGCATAAGGAAACAAACAAAAGGACCACGGTCAGAAGCCCCCTCATTTTGTCAGAGACAGCTCTGGTTTGGTAGCCTCCAGGCAACTTCTTGGAGGGTCCTGCATCTTTGAAACCTCTAACTTCCTTCTCTTCCATACCCTTCCCCATCCTGAACACCCATCTCACTCCTGGCCATTTATCTTTTGTTCAGCCAATCAAAGAGCTAAACAATTTTTTCACTTTTATAAGGAAAATTTAAGAGTATAATAAACCCCATATACCCTTGTCCCAGATTCAGTAATTATCAACTCATGGCCAATCTTGTTTCATCGGCATTCCCACCCACTTCCTCCTTCCCCACCAATTATTTGGGAGTAAATGTCAAACATTACATTCTTTTATTCATAAAGAGTTCACGATATATAAATCTAAAAGATGAAGTATTTTTACAAGCATTCTCGGTCGTGCACGGTGGCTCATGCCTGTAATCCCGGCACTTTGGGAGGCCAAGCCTAGTGGTCAGGAGTTCGAGACCAGCCTGGCCAACATGGTGAAACCCCTGTTTCTACTAAATAGAAAAAGTTAGCTGGGCGTGATGGCAGGCACCTGTAATCTCAGTTACTTGGGAGGCTGAGGCAGGAGAATCTCTTGAACCCAGGAAGTGGAGGCTGTGGTGAGCCGAGATCATGCCACTGCACTCCAGCCTGGGCGACAAAGCAAGACTCCGCCTCAGTAAATAAATAAATAAATAAATAAATAAAAATTTATTTTTCCACCAACATGGCGGAACCTCATCTCTACTAAAAATACAAAATTAGCCAGGCATGATGGCGCACGCATGTAATCCCGGCTACTTGGATGGCTGAGGCACGAGAATCACCTGAACTCGGGAGGCAGAGATTGCAGTGGGCCAAAGTCACACCCCTGTACACCAGCCTGGGAGACAGAGTGAGACTGCGTCTCATTTAAAAAATAAAAAAAAAAAAAAAATGAGAAGATAATGGAGTGACATCTTTAAGGTACTAGAGGGAAACAAACCGTAAAATTCTATACACTGAGAAAGTCTTTCACTGCAGCCTCCACCTCCTGGGTTCAAGCAATTCTACTGCCTCAGCCTCCCGAGTAGCTGGGATTACAGGCGTGCACCACCATGCCCAGCTAATCTTTTTTGTACTTTTAGTAGAGACAGGGCTACACCATGTTGGTCAGGCTGGTCTCAAACTCCTGACCTTAGGTGATCCACCCACCTCAGCTTACCAAATTTCTGGGATTACAGGTGTGAGCCTGTAATCTAAATACAGACCTTTTCAGCCACAAAATCTTAGAAAATTGATCACCTGCAAACCACCAGTATGATGAAATGTTAAAAGAGGTCCGTAAGGCAGAATGAGAATTATACCAAAGGAAAATCTGCATTTACATAAAGGAATGAAGAACACCGGAAATAGTAGTAAATATGTGGAGAAATATAAAAGACTTCTTTTCTTTTCTTTTCCTTTTTTTTTTTTTTTTTTGAGACAGAGTCTCCCTCTGTCACCCAGGCTGGAGTGCAGTGGCATGATCTCGGCTCACTGCTAGCTCCACCTCCCAGGTTCACGCCATTCTCCTGCCTTAGCCTCCTGAGGAGCTGGGACCACAGGCGCCTGCCACCATGGCTGGCTAATTTTTTGTATTTTTTTTAGTAGAGACGGGGTTTTACCATGTTAGCCAGGATGGTCTCGATCTCCCAACCTTGTGACCCACCTGCCTCAGCCTCCCAAAGTGGTAGGATTACAGGCACGAGCCACCACGCCCAGCCAAAAGACTTATTTTCTTATTACTTAAACCACCTTAAGAGGTAATTGATGGTTTAAAGCAAAAGTAACCTGGCATGGTGGATTTTCTAATCCATGTAGAAGTAAAACGTTTGACAACTATAGCACAAAGGCCAGAAGGGGGGAAAGGAAAGTACAGTGTTGTAAGGTTCTTATACTGTATGTGAAGTGTTATAATATTTCTTGAAGGTATATGTGATAAGTTAATGTGCATTATAAATCCTAAAGCCATCACTAAAAGAACAAAACAAAGCAGTTTAGCTAATAAGTCAATAAAGGTGATAAAATAAATTCATAAAAAGAATACTCAATACAAAAGAAAGCAGTAAAAGATGAAAAAGGGAACAAAAACTAGATGGCAGAAATAGAAAACAAATAGTAAAATGGTACACTGAAATCCAACCACATTGGCTGGCCGTGGTGGCTCACACCTGTAATCCCACAACTTTGGTAAACTGAGATGGGTGGATCACCTCAGGTCAGGAGTTTGAGACCAGCCCGACTAACATGGTGAGGCCATGTCTCTACTAAAAGTACAAAAAAAATTAGCTGGGCATGGTGGCTTATGCCTGTAATCCCAGCTACTCGGGAGGCTGAGGCAGGAGAATCGCTTGAACCCACGAGGTGGAGGCTGCAGTGAGCTGAGATCATGCCATTGTACTCCAGGCTGGGCGACAAAAGCGAAACTCCATCTCCAGAAAAAATAAAAAATAAAAAAATAAATCCAACCACATCAATAGACACCTCCAATTAAAAGGCAGAGATTGTCAGATTAGATAAGAAAGCAAGACATGACAATATGCTCTTACTAGGAAACTACTTTATGAAGAACAAACGGGTTAAAAGTAAAAAGATGAAAAAAGATATACCTTCCTAACACTAAGCAAAAGAAAGCAGGAGTTGCTGTAAAATATCAGACAAAGCAGATTTCAGAGGAGAAATACAACCAGGGATAAGAAAAAAGTTATTTTATAGCCGTCAATTCATTAAAAGAAGATAGCAATCACAAACATGGAAATATCTAGAAACAGAGCTGCAAAATACACACAGCATAATGACAATATTCTCAGACCACACAACTGAATATATAGAAAACTCAAAAGGATATAAAGAAAAATTATTAGAATTCATGAATAATTTGTCAAGGTCACTGGATACCAAGTCAATATACAAAAGTCAAATGCATTTCTATATGCACAAGCAAATAGAAAATAAAACTTTTTAATGACAACATTTACAGTAGTATAAAAAATCAAATAACTATAAATAAATCAACAAAATAGTGCAAGACTCTTACACTGAAAACAAAGAGAAATTTAAAATGACCCAAATAAGCAGAGAATTATACCATGTTCTTGGATTGGAAGGTTCAATACTGTGAAGCAGTCATTTTTGCCCCAGAAGATCTACACATCTAATCCAATCCTAATCAAAATTTCAGCAATTGTTTTATGTGTGAACATTAACAAGCTGATTATAAAATGTATGTGGAAATGCAAAAGTCCAAGAATGGCTGTGCCAATTTTGAAGAAAAACAAAACTGGAGGAATTACGCTGTCAGTTACTAAGACCTATTTTAAAGTTAAAGCAATTGTAACAGTGTGGTGTTGACCAATGGAACAGATTAGAGGTTCCAGAAACAGACTCATACTTATACAATTGATCACCTGATTTATAACAAATGTGGTACTGCACTGCTGTGGAGAAAGAAGTATCTTTTCAAAAATGGGTGCTGGGTCTACATAGAAAAAAGTGAACTTTGACTCCTCCTGATACATATATACAAAATATAGATCTAAATGTGAAAAGTAAAAAAAATAAAGCTTGTAAAAGGAAACAGACAACAGTAGATAAAAAAGAAAATTTTTAAAGAAAGTGAGAAGCACTAAGTAGGACATGTCAGCTTAACATGAGCCTTCTGTTAAGATTACAAAAACAGGCCAGGCGTGGTGGCTCATGCCTGTAATCCCAGCACTTTGGGAGGTCAAGGTGGGTAGATCACTTAGGGCCAGGAGTTCAAGACCAGCCTGGCCAACACGGGAAATGCCATCTTTACTAAAAATAAAAAATTAGCCAGGCGTGGTGGCACACACCTGTAATCCCAGTTACTCAGGAAGCTGAGTCACAAGGATCACTTGAACCCAGGAGGCGGAAGTTGCAGTGAGCCAAGATTATACCATTGCACTCCAGCCTGGGTGATACAGCAAGACTCTGTCTCCAAAGAAAAAAAAGAAAAAAGAAAAGAAAAAAATTTTTTAAAGATTACCAAAACAAACAAGCAAACAAAAAATCCTGAATGTGATCCCACTGATACT
>NC_045449.1:36292690-36305156 GCF_002776525.5 Piliocolobus tephrosceles | reverse complement strand
AAACAAACAAGCAAACAAAAAATCCTGAATGTGATCCCACTGATACTAGTAGAAATGTAAAATCCAGATGAAAGGATTCTGTATTCTGTATTCTTCAATGGCCAGTTGGGTGTTATGTTGTGCTCTCAGCATAGGAATAAAAAAAATTATCAAAGTATAGGATATATACAGAAAAATGCACAAATCTTAAGTATACATCTTGATAAATTTTCAGAAATCGAGCACATGTGTATACCAGCACCCATATCAAGAAACAGAACATTGCCAGCACCTCAGATGCCCTTTCACAGACCCTTCCAGTCACTCCCCTACCCTTCTAGACTAACCATTATGCTGAATTCTAACACTATAGGTTAGTTTTTCCTGTCTTATATATATAGCTGCAATCATAGAGTACATACCTTTTTGTGTCTGGCTTCTTTCATTTGACATTATGTCTATGAGACTAATTTATATTTTTATGTACAGTTGTAGTTTACTCATTTTCATTATGGGATAGTGTTCCATTCCACAATTTATTGATCCATTCTACTATTGACGGACATTGTGTGGCTTTCCAGTTTCGAGTTAATATGGATAGTGCTACACATTCTTGTACATGTCTCTTAATGTGCTTTGACAGCTTTGTCAAAAATCAGTTGACTTTTTATGTATTTGTCTAGTTCTGGGCTTTCCACTATGTTCCATTGATCCATATAGCTATCTTTACACCAGTACCAACCATACTGTCTTGATTACTGTAGCTGTATAATAAGGTCTTAAAATCAGGTAAATAAGTCTTCCCGTTTTATTCTTTTTCAAAGTTGTTTCGGCTATCATAAGTCCATTGAATTTTCATATAAATTTCAGAACCAGCTTGCCAATTTCTATAAAAATGTCTGCTGGGATTTTAATTGGGATTGTATTGAATCTATAGATCAATCTGGACAGAACTGACATCCTGACAATGTTAAGTTTTCTGATCCATGAACATTGTATTACTCTGCTCAGGCTGCCATAACAATATACCAAAGGCTGGATGGCTTAAACAATAGAATTTTGGGCCAGGCGTGGCTCACATCTGTAATCCCAGCACTTTGAGAGGCCAAGGCTGGCGGATCACCTCAGGTCAGGAGTTCGAGACTAGCCTAGCCAACATAGTGAAACCCTGCCTCTACTAAAAATACAAAAATTAGCCAGGCATGGTGGCACACACCTGTAATCCCAGCTACTTGGGAGGCCGAGGCAGGAGAATCGCTTGAACCTGGAAGGCAGAGGTTACAGTGAGCCTAGATCGAACCATTGCACTCCAGCCTGGGTGACAGAGCAAGACTCCATCTCAAAAAACAAAACAAACAAACAACAACAACAAAATATATATATATATATATATATACATATATATAATTTTATTTCCTCACTCTTCTGGAGGCTAGCAAGTTTAAGACAAAGGTGGCAGCAAGGTAGGTTTCACTTTGAGGCCTGATTTTTGGCTTGTAGGTAGCCACTATGTCACTGTGTGCTCACATGACCTCTTGTTTGTGTGATGGATAGATAGAGAGTAAGAAGTCTCTGTGTCTCTTCTTATAAAGACATGAATTCTATTGAATCAGGGACCCACCCTATGACTTCATATAACCTTAGTTACTTCCTTAGAAGGCCCATCTACAAATAAAGTCACATCGTGGGTTGGGGCCTCAACATACAAATTTGGAGGGCACACAATTTAGTCCACAGCAAACATTATATATCTTCCATTTATTTAAGTCTTCGTTGAGCTCTCTCAACAATTTTTTTAAATGTTTCAGTGTCTTATCCATCTTTTGTCATCTTTTGCATTAAATGTTTTTGATGTTATTAAAGATGATGGTTTTAAAGATTTGGATTTCCAATTGTTTGCTGCTAATATATAGAAATTCAGTTTAGTTTTGTACATAATAGGCCTTCTATCCTGAAACCTTGCTCAACACACATATTAGTTCTAGCAGTTTTCTTTAGAACTTTTTACATAGAAAAAGCATGTCATCTGTGAACAAAGATGGTTTTGGCCGGGCGCGGTGGCTCAAGCCTGTAATCCCAGCACTTTGGGAGGCTGAGACAGGCGGATCACGAGGTCAGGAGATCGAGACCATCCCGGCTAACACAGTGAAACCCCATCTCTACTAAAAAAATACAAAAAAACTAGCCGGGCGAGGTGGCGGGCGCCTGTAGTCTCAGCTACTCGGGAGGCTGAGGCAGGAGAATGGCATGAACCCGGGAGGCGGAGCTTGCAGTGAGCTGAGATCCGGCCACTGCACTCCAGCCTGGGCCACAGAGCAAGACTCCGTCTCAAAAAAAAAAAAAAGATGGTTTTACTTCTCCCTTTCTATCTGCATGCTTATGGGCTTTTTTGGTCTGTTTGTTTTGCTTTCTTGCAGCTGCTAAAACCTACAGTACAATATTGAATAGATATGATAAGAGCATTCATCTTTACCTTTTCCCAGTCTTACAGGGAAAGTATTTAATATTTCATCATTAGGTGATGTTAGCTGCAGGTTTTCTTAGGTACTTTTTATCAGATTGAGGAAGTTTCCTTATTATAAATAAGCAAACGTCAAATATATTTTTGCATCTATTATGATGACCTTATAGGTTTTTCTCCTTTACTCTGTTAAAAAGGCAAAATATATTAATTGGTTTTTTTGTTGTTGTTTGTTTGTTTTTTGTTTTGAAACGGAGTCTCACTCTGTAACCCAGGCTGGAGTGCAGTGGCACGATCTCAGCTCACTGCAACCTCTACCTCTTGGGTTCAAGCGTTTCTCCCTGCCTCAGCCTCTCAAGTAGCCTGGATTACACGTGCCTGCTACCACACCCGGCTAATTTTGTGTGTGTATTTTTAGCAGAGACGGGCTGGTCTTGAACTTGTTGGCCAGGCTGGTCTTGAACTCCTGACCTCAGGTAATCTGCCTGCCTCAGCCTCCCAAAGTGCCGAGATTACAGGCAGGAGCCACCACACCTGGCCTCATTGGTTTTCAAATATTAAACCAATCACGAATTCCTGGTATAAAATCCACTAGGTCATGATGCATTATCCTTTTTATATACTTCTGTGTTTGATTTCATAATATTTTGTTAAGAATTTTTGCATCTATGTTCATGAGGAATGTTGTTCTATACAATTCACTCTTGAACAATGTAGGGTTAGGGGTACTGATACACACACACAGTTAAAAAATCTGTGTATAACTTTTGACTACCCCACTCAGAACTGAAGTACTAATAGCCTACTCTTGACTAGAAGCCTTACCGCTAACATTAACAATCGATTAACACATATTTTGTGTGTTATACGTATTATATACTGTAGTCTTACTGTGACATAAGCTAGAGAAAAGAAAATGTTAAAAACAAAATAAAGAAAAGAAAATATATTTGCTATTCATTAAGTGGAAGCGGATCATTCTAAAGGTCTTCATCCTTGTCATCTTCACATTGAGTAGGCTGAGGAAGAGGAGTAAGAGGAGGTGTTGGTCGTGCTGTCCCAGGGGTGGCAGAGGCAGAAGAGGTTCTACAAATGTCAACTAGGTTTGGTTGATGGTGTTCAAGTTTTCTATAGCCTTACTGATTTTCTGCCTAGTTTTTCTATTAATTATTATTATTATTATTGAGACAGAGTCTCACTCTGTTGCCCAGGCTGGAGTGCAGTGGGGCAATCTCAGCTCACTGCAAGCTCCGCCTCCCGGTTCATGCCATTCTCCTGCCTCAGCCTCCCGAGTAGCTGGGACAACAGGCGCCCGCCACCACGCCTGGCTAATTTTTTGTATTTTTAGTAGAGATGGGGTTTCACCGTGTTAGCCAGGATGGTCTGGATCTCCTGACCTCATGATCTGCCCGACTCAGCCTCCCAAATTGCTGGAATTACAGGCGTGAGCCACTGCGCCTGGCCTGCTATTAATTATTGATCATTGCTCTATAATTTTTGCTTCATGCATTTTGAAGCTCTGTTAATGAATGCATTCAGATTTAGAATTACGTATTTTGTTTTTAGTTATATTTTCCCCATATAGCAAAACAAAAAACAACCAAAAACAACTGCTACTTGTTTTTTTCACGATTTGTAATCTTTAAAAATATATAAATAGAGGTGAGCAAAATGAGAGAGCAAAAATCAATTATATTCCACCTACAGAATCACACCATTTTAGAATATGTCTTTGAAAATGTTTTCCATGCATATTGTGATGGCCTTTTATAACCAAATAATTATGAATATTTTTCCATGTCATTATTATTTTTTGACATTATTTTTAGCAGCTGATATGGTTTGGATCTGTGTCCCAGCCCAAATCTCATATTGAAATGTAATCCCCAATGCTGGAGGTGGGGCCTGGTGTGAGGTGATTGGATCACAGAGGCAGTTTCTCATGAATGGTTTAGCACCATCCTCCTTGGTGTTGTCATCACAATAACGAGTTCTGATGAGATCTGCTAGTTTAAAACTGTGTAGCACCTTCTCTCTCTCTCTCTCTCTCTCTCTCTCTCTCTCTTCTTCCTGCTCTGGCAATGTGAAGTGCCTCCCTCTCCCTTTACCTTCTGCCATGATTGGAAGCTTCCTGAGGCCTCCCCAGAAGCAGAAGCCAGTATGTTTCCTGTACAGCCTGCAGAACCATGAGACAATTAAACCTCTTTTCTCTATATATTACCTCGTCTCAGGTATTTCTTTACAGCAGTGGAAGAATGGACTAATATGGAAAATTGGTACTGAAGAGTGGGGCATTGCTATAAAAATATCTGAAAATGTGGAAGCAGTTTTGGAACTGGGCAATAGGCAGAGGTTTGAAGAGTGTAAGGGGCAGAAAAGAAGGAAGATAAGGGAAAGTTTGGAACTTCTTAGAGACTTATTGAGTGGCTTTGACCAAAATGCTGATAGTGATATGGAAAATGAAGTCCAGGCTAGGGAGGTCTCAGATGGAAATGAGGAACTTACTGGGAACTGGAGTAAAGGTCACTTTTGCTATGCTTTAGCAAAAAGCCTAGCTACATTACGTCCCTGTTTTAGGAATCTGTGGAGCTTTGAACTTGAGAGTGATGATTTACGATACCTAACCAGCAAAGCATTCAAGATGTGGAAGAGGTGGCCTGGCTGCTTCTAACAGCCTATGCTCATATGCATGAGCAAAGAAATAATCTAAAACTGGAACTTATATTTAAAAAGAAAAGCAGAGCACAAAAGTTGGAAAAATCTGCAGCCTGACCATGTGGTACAAAAGAAAATCCGATTTTCAGCAGAGGAATACAAACAGGTTGCAGAAATTTGCATAAGTGAAAAGAAGGAGCCAACTGTGAACAGCCAAGAAAATAGGGAAAAGGATTGGAAGGCATTTCAGAGGCCTTCCTGGAAGCCCCACCCATCACAGGCCCTGAGGCCTAGAAGGACTGAATGGTGATAGTGATTCCTCATGAGATCTGGTTGTTTACAAGTGTGTAATACCTCCTCACTCTCTCTTTTCCTCCTGCTCCAGCAATGTGAAATGCCAGCTCCCCTTTCACCTTCTGCCATGATTGTAAGTTTCTTGAGGCCTCCCCAGAAGCTAAGCAGATGCTGCCATGCCTTCTGTACAGCCTGCAGAGTTGTGAGTCAATTAAACCTCTTTTCTCTATAAATTACCCAGTCTCGGGTATTTTTTTATAGCAATGCGAGAACAGACTAATAGAGTGGCTATATGATATTCCATTATGTGGGTGATCATAATGAAATTAACTTCACATTACATTTACATTTTTTTTAATGTTAATCTTACAGTTATTCATTCATTGGAATCTTCCTTTCAACTCTTTTGTCATTTGTTCCATTAGCTTTCCTCTCAGTTTAGGAGAATCCACAGATATACTCGGCAAGAGCTCTCCATCTGCTCTGAGATGTAGATATAAATATTTCACAATACAAGCCCTAGGTGGAGTCCTGCGTTCTACTTCTAGTGCTATCTACCCAATCAACAGCCATTCCTTCCATATTCTTCAGAAATATTCACTCAACCAATTCTGTATCTGCCTACATATACTATTATCTTTCTTCTAAAACATGGTTCTAAATACTGTGTTGTGGGAAGCTAATTAATTTCATTGATTTTTTGTTGTTAAGGTAGAGCCCTTGGAGGGTCATTTATGTACCATATTTGGCACCTATAGTAGACTCTATTGAAGCCCTCCCAGATCCCCTGAAATCCCTATCACCAGCTCCTCATGCCCACTCTCCACCTCTGTGTTCTTTGTTGCTAACAGCTCGCACTGATGACTTTCAGAAGACTGACTGGGGGCACCAAAGCTGCTTCCTTCTGAAAATTTTACACTTTATCCTGGGAAACCTATAAGCAATAACTGACTAATTTGGGAGTATAAAGCCCAAGCTCCTTTGATTCAAGGTGGTAAATGCTGGGGTGTAATTCACCCCAGAACTCCCCATGGGGTCAGGCTGAGTCTGGGACCTGATATCTGACCTTTGCCTGGATTCTTTCCTTTCCCTATCCTGTTTCTCCCATCCTACAGATTTCTCCTGAGAGCAGTTCCTTTGTAAATCACCTATACCGGACTCCTCGGCCCAGGCTTTTCTTTTGGTAGTAACTAACCTTAAGACAGCATCCAGATAACACCCAAAGCATCACTCAGAGTAGATTCCTTCCCAGGCCCCACTCACACTCTTACTACCCAACACCTTCCAAATCCAAAAGCACTGGTGTGCTGAACTGCAAAACTAGTTGACATCTGAATATCTATGCTTGCATTCAAAGAATAATGAGGGTTTTATTCACTTTGCAAAAGAATTCACAACAAGGTTCCCAATACAGGGAACTCTAGTGTATGTTTAAAGTAACATTACAAAATTTTACCCCAAAGAATGACGTAGGGCAACTTTCCAGAAATAACATATCCCATACGAGGCAGTGCCCCGTATACCAACCCAATCATTGAGACTTTGAAATTTTTCTCTGTGAAAGTGGCTTTCTCTTGGGGCCTCCTGGCAAGTTTCTGACTCTTTTCCTCAGCTCCCTCCATCATACCCTGAAGGGAGTTGCCATGGTGACTGTGGGACTGTGACCTCCAGGGTAGCTCAGGCTCAGAAGAAAGGGTTTTCCCGAGGGTGGCTGAGAAGCAGGGAACAGAGAGACAAATGGCATTCTCTTCAGTCAGTGGGCAGATGTTTAACGAGTTTATGTCAAGGTGTGTGTGGGGAAAGTGCTGGACCATCTTCAGATGCAGCACAACTGACTCTGGGCCCACCCTGCTACTCATGGGTAGAGGCGTTAACAGTACACTCGCCCTGATCCTAGTTCAGACAGACGCCTGCACCAAAAGAAAGTCACCCTCAGGGAGGCAGTTGGGACTGACTGGCTCTAATTCATTATTGGAGCTCACTGATATCAAGAGAGGGTCAAACTACATATGTAAATGAGGCTGTTTTTATCCCAGGATCTAAACCCATTAACCAAGAAAATGCAAACTACCTCACTTTTGCTGAATTAGCTCATTTGAATAGTTGAATAGGAGAGAAGCCAGGGAGGGGTAAATAGCCCTGAACTCAGGAACTTGCCCACCTCTGAACATTGAGACCCCACTCAATTCTTTCTTTTTTCAGTACTTTTTTTTCCCATGTTATTAATATCTATCTTTTTTTTTTTTTTTGAAACGGTGTCTCACTCTGTCACTCAGGCTGGAGTGCAGTGGCACGATCTCGGCTCACTGCAAGCTCTACCTCCTGGGTTCACACCATTCTCCCGCCTCAGCCTCCTGAGTAGCTGGGACTACAGGTGCCCACCACAATGCCTGGCTAGTTTTTTTTTTTTTTTTTTTTTTTTTTTTTGTATTTTTAGTAGAGACGAGGTTTCACCATGTTGGCCAGGCTGGTCTCAAACTCCTGACCTCATGATCCACCCACCTCAGCCTCCCAAAATGCTGGGATTACAGTCGTGAGCCACTGCACCTGGCCAATATTTGTCATTACAAATTAATTTTTTAGCAATAGGGTCTCGTGCTGTCACCCAGGCTGGAGTGCAGTGGTGCAATCATGGCTCACTGTAACCTTGAACTCCTGGGTTCAGACTCCTTCTGACTTACCTTCCCAAAGCACTGAGCTACTGCACCTGGACCAACACAGACTTTTAAAGTTAATGTCTTCCCTTCCTTAGCTCCCATTCCTGTCACTTCAGATAATGACTGTTAACGTCCTAGAGTATGCAGCCTTCTATAGCTTTCTTTGGGATCATTTAACAGTACACAGCCATTCCCCATATGTCTCTCCCTCCCGCCTCGCACACTATGACACTGTCCTTGCTGACTGCTTTTTGCTTTTGCTACTTAACATTATATCATGGTAGTATGGGGATTCCTCCAGGTCAACATGTACGGTTTAATGCACTCTGTAATATTTATTCTATAATATTTAAGCACTATAATTTACCTAAAATTCCCCTATTAATGGAAATTCAGATTCTATCCAGTTTTTGCTACTAGAAACAACCTTGCAATAAATATTATATGTATATATCTCCTTAAAATACATTCTCAAATTGGGATTTCTGCGCCAAAGGATTTTTTCTTTTTCTTTTTTTTTTTAGACAAGGAGAGTCTCACTCCATTGCCCAGGCTGAAGTGCAGTGGCATGATCAGAGCTCACTGTAACACAAACTCCTGAATTCAAGTGTTCCTCCCACCCCAACCTCCCAAGTAGCTAGATCTATAAGCACACACCACCAAGCCCGACTAATTTAAATTTTTTTTTTGTAGAGACTAGGTCTCTCTGTGTTGTCCAGGCTGGTCTCAGACTCCTGGCCTGAAGAAATCCTCCCACTTCAGCCTCCCAAGTAGCTAGGACTACAGATGTATGCCAACAGCTAGGATGTGTTCATTTTTAATTCTAACAGTCACTTTGTGATTGCTTTCTCGAAAGGATTTAGCAATTCGTATATCCATTAACAATGTACGAGAGTCCCTGTTTACTCAAACCCTTGACTACATTGGATGTTATCAAACTTTAATTTTTGCCAATCTGATGAGTGAAAATGGTATTGTTGTTTTATCTTGCATTTCCCTGACTACAAATATAGTTGAGTGTCTTTTCATGTACTTATCAGCTATTTGTATTCTCTCATCTGTAAAATGTTTGTTCATAGGCCGGGCACAGTGGCTCATGCCTGTAATCCCAGCACTTTGTGGGGTCAAGGCAGGCAGATCACCTGAGGTCAGGAGTTCAAGACCAGCCTGGGCAACATGGTGAAACCCTATCTCTACTAAAAATACAAAAATTAGCCAGGTGTGGTGGCACATGCCTGTAATCCCAGCTACTCGGGAGGCTGAGGCACAAAAATTGTTTGAATCTGGGAGGTAGAGGTTGCAGTGAGCCAAGATTGCGCTATTGCACTCCAGCCTAGGCGACAGAGCAAGACTCCATCTCAAAAAAAAAAAAAAGTTTGTTCATGTTCTTTGTCCATTTTTTTAAAAAGCTTTGTCTTTTTTTCTTATCAGGTTACATATTAGGAATATTGTTTCTTGTCTGTCATATGTATTGTCATTAATCTTTTGACTCAGAGTGACTGGATGATTTTTGTCCCTTCCCTCTCAGCTTCACTTGTGAATGTCAACTTTCACCATTTTTTCTAACTTAACAGGCAAAGATGTGGGACTGGGAAGAGGCAGGCCATGACCATAGAACAGAGAGGAGGCTGAAGTAATCAGAGAAGAGTTTGCTCCAGGAGGCTGGGAAAACCAAGTTGGACAGGATTTGGCATCTATACTACTCTTTGTCTTTTCTTCTGTTCAATTATTTTATTATTTTATTATGGTAAGAACACTTAACATGAGATCTGCGCTCTGAGCAAGGTTTTAAGTGTACAATGCCTTATGGTTCACTATAGTTACAATGTTGTACCGTAGATCTCTAGAGCTTATCCATGGTGCTTGGCCTATAATACTCACAGCTGATAGAGAGAGGTAAGTAGCTTTTCCAGAATTCAGTCAATCTCTTTGTTCTGCTTTAAATGGACCTCCTCTTAAGGAAATAGAACCCTTCTCCTACGTCCCTTTATCCGGCTCACTCCTACTCATCCTTCAAAACCCAGCTCAAACATCACTGCCTCTGAAAAGCCACCTTTGATCCACCCAAAAGCTGACCTGAAGACCCCTCTGTGCATAATTCTATTCTAGCACTTGTCACATCATGCCCTGACCCACCAGTTTCTTGTCAGTCTCCCTTTCAGACTGAGTGCTCCTTTACAGCAGGACACCCCCTGGAGCACAGTGCCACCCTCAGGGTCTAGCCCCTCTGAGAGTATTCAAAAAAGGACTTGAACAAATTTAGCAAATTGTTCTTCAGCAGCACTGTGCCAGGTGCTGTGGAGGTGACAGATGGACTATAGCACACGACCCCTGATCTCAGATCAAAAACTAGCTGAGACATAAGAACACACTAACATTGAAACAACAGCCTGTGAAAGCAATTACATTTAAGTAGACTATTATGTCATTGAGAATGCACGTGTTCCAGAAGGCCTGGGCTGTATGTGAGGGGGGCACAGGAAAGAATCATGGAGAATGTGGGATTGATTTGGATCTTGAATGTGGGCAAAGTCTGGATGTGAGACTTAAGGGTGGGTGGGATTTGGACAGAGGGTAAGAGGAGGTGAAGGCAGCTGGTAAGAGGGAAATGGGCAAAAGTATGGGTGTTATTTTTAAAGACAGGGTCTCGCTCCATCACCCAGGCTGGAGTGCAATGGTACAATCATGGTTCACTGAAATCTCAAACTCCTAGGCTCAAGTGATCCTCCTGCATCAGCCTCCTCTGTAGCTAGGATTCTTCAGTACCTCCATAATATTCTATAATATTTAAGTACTAGAAACAGTGGAGGGACTGAAGTGACCAGAGCTGAGAGTTTGTGTTGGGAAGAGGAGGAAAACTGAGTTGGACAGCATCTAGCCTCCCGGCAAGGAATTTCTGAATTATGTATAAATATGCATATTGCCTCCCAGATTCCAAGAGCTGATTATGGCGTTCTGCCATGTACGCCAAAGATGTGTTCACGTGTTTCTCCCACTCAATTGAGGGCTTCTGGTCGGTCTGGAGTGTGATTGGCAGAATAATGCCACTCCCCCCAACCCCCAATCCCCCACCCCCACCCCCACACAAAGATGTCCATAACCTAATCCCTGGAACCTGTGAATACGTTTCGTTACATGGCAAAAACGAATTAAGCTAGCAGCTGGAATTAAGGTCACTAACCAACTGACTTTAAAACAGGGAGAGGATCTGGATGATTAGAGTGAGCCCAATGTAATGACATGGATCCTTCAGAGTGGAACAGAAGCGGAGAGTCAGAGGGAAATGTGATTACAGAAGGTCAGGGTGACACAGTGGGAAGGATTTGGCTCAACATTGCTGGCTTTGAGAATGGAGGAAGCCTGGGCGCCATGGCTCACACCTGCAATCCCAGCAGTTTGGGAGGCCGAGGCAGGCGGATCACCTGAGATCAGGAGTTCCACACAAGCCTGGGTGAAACCCCATCTCTACTAAAAGTACAAAAATTAGCTGGGCGTGGTGTTGTGCACCTGTAAACCCAGCTACGTAGGAGGCTGAGGCAGGAGAATTGCTTGAACCTGGGAGGCAGAGGTTGCAGTGAGCCGAGATTGCACCACTGCACTCCAGCCTGGGCAACAGTGAAATCCGTCTCAAAAACACAAAAAAGTATCAAGACCAGCTTGGGCAACATAGCAAGACTTTATCTCTATTAAAAATAAAAAAAATTGGCAGACATCGTGGTGCATGCCTGTTGTCCCAGTTACATGAGAGGCTAAGGCAGGAGGATCTCTTGAGCCCACGAGGTTGACAGCTGCAGTGAGCCATGATCTTGCCACTGCGTTTCAGCCTGAGTGACAGAGGGAAGAGACCCTGCCTCAAAAATAAATTATTTTCATCACAGTATTATTTACAGTAGCAAAGACATGGAATCAACCTAGGTGTCCATCAATGGTGGATTGGACAAAGAAAATGGTGTGCATATACACCAAGAAATACTATGAATCACTAGAAAGGAATGAAATCATGTTCTTTGCAACAACATGGATGCAGCTGGAGGCCATTATCCTAAACCAATTAATGCAGGAACAGAAAACCAAATACCATGTGTCCTCACTTATAAGTGAGAGCTAACCCTTGAGTATTCATGGACATAAAGATGATAACAATAGACACTGGGGACTACTAGAGTGGGGAGACAGGGAGGGAGGCAAGGGCTGAAAAACTATTGGGTTCAGTGCCCTCTACCTGAGTGACAGGAATCAGTCATACCCAAATCTCCACATCACACAATATGCCCAGGTAACAAATCTGCACATGTATCCCCTTAACATAAAATAAAAGTTGAGGCCGGGCGCGGTGGCTCAAGCCTGTAATCCCAGCACTTTGGGAGGCCGAGACGGGCGGATCACGAGGTCAGGAGATTGAGACCATCCTGGCTAACAC
>NC_045449.1:36236851-36292590 GCF_002776525.5 Piliocolobus tephrosceles | reverse complement strand
TGAGCTGAGATCCGGCCACTGCACTCCAGCCTGGGCAACAGAGCGAGGCTCTGTCTCAAAAAATAAAAAATCAAATCAAATCAAATAAAAGTTGAAATTATTTTTTAAAAAAGAATTCCTCTTGTTTCAACATCTCTCCCAGAAAACAAAAACCGAACTCCATCTACACCCATTGCTTGTAGCCGTGTGCTCCAAGTCAGTTTGCTCTTTAGCACGGACTTTGATTTTGCTATTATAAATAACACTAGAGCCAGCCAGCCTCGGTGACTCACACTCGTAATCCCAGCACTTTGGGAGGCCGAGGCGGTGGATCACTAGAGGTCTGGAGTTTGAGATCAGCCTGGCCAACATGGGGGAACCCTGTCTCTACTAACAGTACAAAAATTAGCCAGGCACAGTGGTGGGCGCCTATAATCCCAGTTACTCAGCAGGCTGAGGCAGGAGAATCACTTGAACCTGGGAGGTGGAGGTTGCAGTGAGCTGAGATCACACCACTGCACTCCAGCCTGGGCAACACAGTGAGACTCCATTTCAAAAATAAATAAATAAATAACACTAGAGCAAGCATCTTTCTTCTGTTTTTGATGAAATTTGTTTATCCTAAATGAAATTAATGAGTCAAAAATGACGCACATTTTGTATGGCTCTTCACCCATTTAGCCAGTTTACTTTCCACAGAGTTTGCACTAATCTACACACTCACTCATGATGTGGGAAAGCACCACCCTCTGCCACAACTGGGCCCAGCAGGGACGCATGCCCAGTTCCCTCCTTGCACATTCAACTTTTTCCTGCTCCAATATCGACTGCATAACTTCACGCTCAAGTGGGGCCCTCCGCAGTAAGCAGAGATCCTAAACACTGTGTTGTGGTAGAAAAAGTGATTTCTCTGTAGCCACAAGGAATATTCTTTAGAGATAATGCTGGTCCAGGAGGGAGGAGTCTGAACATCCCTAGTTTATTTTACCAGCAATTGCAATGAGAGGGTTTTGTTAGTTTGTTTGTTTGGAGTTGCAAGAGATGATCTGCCTGTTCAAGGAGCTGGTCATCTTCCACTGCCCTCAAATAGAAAGCCTGGAAATTGTACCTGACTGACCCAAAGGAAAAAACTGGTTTATTTAAAAGTCTGGTTCCTTTTTCCTCTTTGCAATGCAGTGGTAGGTTTTTGGTTTGTTTTATTGGTGGTGTGTTTTTTTGTTGTTGTTGTTGTTGCTTTGTTTTTGTTTTTAAAGAGTTCTTTGGTGACTATGCTTAAAAAAAACCATCACGGAAGCAAGAACCTCGACAATTTTTTCACCCACTTCCAGCCCCCAGAACAGAGATAGACCTGCAGGCTTTATCTTCCCCTAGGACTGACTATCTTCCTTGTTTCGGGGGAAAAAAAATCATATGACAATGTTGCTTGCCTTGGCTTGCGCGTGGGTGTGGGCGTTACGGTCCAGGCACCCAGAGGCACCCAAGTAGGAACAGGATAAAAGGGCCTCCCAGAGATTTAGGCTCAGAGGCTCCAGGGAGGTTGGGCAGTCGCTGTCCCACGTGCTATCATGAGCTCCCAGCCTGATGCTTCCATGGGAAATGGGGCCAACGAGATCTAGACCCAGGACGACAGAGAAAGGTCCCCCCTGCACCCAGAGGGACAGTCTGGGACTCTGGCAGGCCTAAAGTAACTAGCTTTTGCCTGCACATGTTTGATCCAAAGAATGGAAAAAGCCTTTGGACTCCGTAGGTCTTCGCTGGGGTCTTGGCCGCTCTCCAGACCTCTCTCATGACCCGGGGCCTTCGGTTCCCTGGGCCTCCGGTTCTCTGTGAAATGGCCGAACAATCCCGCCTCCCAGGGAGCGAGCACGCGGCGTGCCCGGGGAGAAAAGAGCAACAAATATTTATAAATCCATCAGTGAGGTGGCAGCTGAAACAGCTGACGGAGCGAAGCCTGACCCAGTCGGGTCCCGGGCCCTCCACGGGGGTCTGCGTCCTCCCGCTGCCTCCCACCCACCCCTGACAGGGCAGGGCAGACCTCTCGGGCACCTTCCCAGACCATGAATTTCCTTTGGCACTTTGAGGCTCCCCCAGGAGGATTCATGAAACCGCAGCAGGAAATGAGGAACATATTTTTAAATCAGAAGGGGGAAGCAACGTCTTTGTGTCAGATACGTGGCCTGGATCCAGGGCTGAGAGACTGTGGCGCATTTCTCCTCGCAGACAGCAGGTGCTCTTCGAGATGTGGTTATGGCAACAAAATAAATGATGGATAATTGCTTTTGTGACAACTTGCCAATTAAATTAGACTCAGCAGAATAACATAATGACAATTTGTTATGCTCCGATGGGCACTAACATACCAATCGTAATTAAATGCTATGACTGAAATAGAATACCGCTCAGCGCAGGAATATACAACCCCAATTCCCTCTCTGTGAAACATTATAGGTTGAGGCTTGATTTTAATTTCAGGAAGATAATGGCATTAGCTCATATCCGAGTGGGTTTGTGGAGAGGCCTGTGGTGAGGGGAGATGGGCCTGAGCAGGAAGATGAGGCCTGTAAGGAAACACCCGGGGGGCTGAACTCCAAGGTCAAGGGGAAGCGCGGAGGATCCCTGTTGTGAAAACAGT
Source organism: Piliocolobus tephrosceles (assembly GCF_002776525.5). NCBI lineage: Eukaryota > Metazoa > Chordata > Mammalia > Primates > Cercopithecidae > Piliocolobus > Piliocolobus tephrosceles. Next base: position 36,289,979 of record NC_045449.1, on the reverse strand, counting down.
GCTTGCCGGGCTGGGGAATGGAGGCAAAGGAGGAGCAGAACAGGGAAATGGAGGCAAAGGAGGAGGCCCTCGTCCATGGTCTGCAGTGACAGGGCCCGTGCTGTGGCAACTCCAGGCCTCCACACTGTATACATGGGGCACGTCCTTGAACGAATGAGGAGCCTAGGCTCACACGTGATGATAAAGAGGAGCGTAGGGGCCACTTGGTGCTAGGCATGTACAGGAAGTAGTAGAAGAAGTGAGAAGTTCGCTCAGTCTGCAGATGCCCCGCCTTCCCTGGCCCCTGGTCACAGCTGATTGGGACAGGGGTAAACAGCTGACCCAAAGTGGGCCAATCAAATTCTTCCTCTGGAAACTTGGCAGGTGAGCCGCTGAGCTATTTCTACAAAACGGTCATACATGTACAGATTGATGTATAAGCGCTTCCCAATATTATAATATACATACAGGACACGCACATATAAAGGCTGCAACTCAACTGTCAAAAACTTGACCTAAACGGAATATTCTAGGTATTGATTGTGTATTCAAGTTTTAATATATTTACTGATGAATTCCCAAACCATTCTGTAAAAGATTTGAGGTGGCTTTTGAAAAAATCAAGTAAGAATAATTTTGTTTGCTGTTTTTAAAGTTTAAAAAGGGTTTCTATATAGATAAAAAGGATAGTTGTTGAGGTGTCTCTCTCTTTTTTTTTTTTTTTTTCTTTCTTTTTTTGACAGACTCTTGCTGTCACCTGGGCTGCAGTGCAGTGGTGCAATCGTAGCTCACTGCAGCCTCGAATTCCTGGACTCAAGTGATCCTCCCACCTCAGGCTCCCAAGTAGCTGGGACTATGGATGCGCACCACCACACCTGGTTAACTTTTGTATTTTTTTGTAGAGACAGTGTTTCACCATGTTGCCCAGGCTAGTCTCGAATTCCTGGGTTCAAACAATGCACCTGTCTTGGCCTCCCAAAGTGCTGGGATTGCAGGTGTGAGTCACCTCACCCAGCCTCTCATTTTCTTGCTTACAAATCTCAATTTTTTAAAAAACAAAGAAATGCAAAAATAAATTATATATTTAGTAATCTAAAGTGTTTAAAATAAAAACTCATACTCCTCAATCCTACTCCCCAGTGATGATCACTAACATCAAGTTGGTGTGTATCCTCTGAGCCTTTCTTCTCTGCCTGAGCCATCCTTTAAATGTGAAAATGGCCCCATGGTTATTTATGGGTACAATGATAGGGTATATGGGATTTGCTTCACATTAATCCTTGGGTGAAGGAGGCAATGAATGGGATGGAAAAATAATAGCCAAGAGCTTAAAATTGTTGCAACCAGCCGGGTGCGGTGGCTCACACCTGTAATCCCTGCACTTTAGGAGGCCGAGGGTGTGGATCATTTGAGGTCAGCAGTTCAAGACCAGCCTGGTCAACATGGTGAAACTCTGTCTCTACTAAAAAAAAAATACAAAAATTAGCTGAGCGTGGTGGTATACGCCTGTAATACCAGCTACTTGGGAGGTTGAGGCAGGAGAATTGCTTGAACCTGAGAGGCAGAGGTTGCAGTGAGCCAAGATCGCACCACTACACTCCAGCCTGGGCGACAGAGTGAGGCTCCGTCTCAAAACAAACAAACACATATATATATTTGTAGCCAGGTGATGAGATACGGAGTTTCATTACACTATACCCTTTACTTTTAATGTGTTTTTAAAATGCTGCAGGCATTTTAAATGCTCACGTCTATAATCCTTGCACTTTGGGAGGCTGAGGCGGGCAGATTGCTTGAGGTCAGGAGTTCAAGACCAGCCTGAGCAACATGGCAAAACCCCATCTCTACAAAAAATACAAACATTAGCCGGGCGGGTTGGCTCATGCCTATAGTCCCAGCTACTGGAGTGGCAGAGGCAGAAGAATTGCTTGAACCCGGGAAGTGGAAGCTGCAGTGAGCCGGGATCTCACCACTGCATTTCAGCCTGGGTGACAACATGAGACCTTCTCAAAAAAAAAAAAAAAAATCTACAATACACCAAGTACAGTGGCTCATGCCTATTATCCCAACACTTGGAGGTCAAGGCAGGAGGATCCCTCGAGGTCAGGAATTCAAAACTGACCTGGTCAACATAGTAAGATCCCTGTCTCTACAAAAGAAAAAAAGAAATTTGAGTTAGCCTGGCATGGTGGTGAGTACCTGTAGTCCCAGCTACTGAGGAGGCTGAGGTAGGAGGATTGCTTGAGCCCAGGAGTTCAGGGCTGCAGTGAGCCCTGACTACATCACTGAATTCCAGCCTAGCTGACAGAGACAGACTCTGTCTCAACAAACAAACAAACAAAAACTACAATCGTAGCTTACATTTTTAACTACTCTTTTACCTTTTTTAACTTTCAAAAAAATGGAATTTTGTTTTATGTGCCATTCATCAGTTTACTCTTTAAAAAAACTAACAACTTGTTGTGCACATAGCCCCATGTCTGCACAGCTATTCTTTCTAATAGTTTTCCATTGTACGGATTTTCTACAACTTATCCAACCTCTGTTACCCTGAAGAATTATTTGCAGTGTTTTTCTATAACAAAGAATGCTAAGTAAACATACTTTAAGCATACATCTCTTCTCTCTTGAAGAAAGTCTCCGTATGATACATTCCTAAAAGCATAATTTCTGGCTCAGTGGAAAAATGTATTTTAAATTTGACTGCAACTGCCAGACTCTTCATCAAAAATGTTATGGCAAGTTTTAGTTTTGTCAGCTATGGGTGCCTTTTTATCTGTATCCTTCCAAACACTGAGTACTAGCAATCTGTTTAATTTTGGCTAATTTTGATAGGGAAACTACATCTTCTTTTGGTTTTAGTTGTGTTGTTTTGTATTTTGTTGCTAATTTAGAGTATCATTTCATGCTTTCTATGCCACATGTGTTTCTTCTTTGGTGAATTGCCTGGATGTCACCTGTGTTCATTTATCTATGGTATTTCTTTTTCTCACTGATTTGTAGGACATTTTTGTATATTATGGACATTATACTTTTATCAGTTACGTATGTTTAAAATATTTTCTTCCACTCTTTAACTTGTCTGTGGCATTTTTCACCATACAGAAGTTGTTATTGTTGTTTGTTTGTTTATGCAGTTAAGACTGTTGTTCTTTTCCTGCTGTCTTCCGGTTTTAGTGTCATGCTCAAAAAGGACCTATATTTTTTTTCTAGCACTTTTATCGTTTTAATTTTTATTTTTAGACCTTTAATCCATTTTGGATTTATTTCAGGTATTGAACTAGAAAATGAGCACAGGAACCAAATTTAAATTTTCTCTGAAATTCACAACCTATCCCTAACACTGTTTCTGTAATAAACCATCCTTTACTCACTTATGTGAAACGCTATTTTTGTCATATATTTAATTATCATATACACAAATTTTTTTTCTAGACTCCCTGTTGTACATATTCTCCTGATCTAATTGCCTATTCCTATAAATGTACCATGCTGTTTTCATGGTTGTTGCTTTATAACACATTTGATAGCTAGTATTATATACATAATATTATATGCTTATATTTCAAATTTTTATTTTGGCTAATTTTATCCTTCTAGTTAAACTTTATTATCAAATTGTTAAGTTAAAAATAAAAACTGCAATGAGAAAACTGATTAGAAATGTTTCAGTTGTATATATTAAGTTGGGAAAGGTGGTCCAAGATCCTGAAAGACAAAACTATCCATGGATGCCCACACATACTCTGGATGCCGTGACCAGAATTCAGTGTGCTCAGGGCCAGTCTAGGAATGATCCAGCCCCACACTCATATCTTACTTCACTCAGCCTGCTCTGTATTCAACTCCTGTTCTCTCTTCCCATTGGGTTCTGTCTTTGTACATTTGGGCTGCTACAGCAAAATACCTTAGACTGAGTAATTTGTAAACAACAGAAATTTATTGCTCACAGTGCTGGAGGCTGGGAAGTTCACAGTCAAGGCACCAGCAGATGCAGTGCCTGGTGGGGGCCCATTCTTCATAGATGGCACCTCTTGCTACATCCTTACACAGCAGAAGGGGCAAACAGGCTCCACCTCTTCTATTTATTTTTATTTTATTTTATTTTATTTTTGAGGCAGAGTTTCACTCTTGTCACCCAGGCTAGAGTGCAATGGCATGATCTCAGCTCACTGCAACCTATGCCTCACGGGTTCAAGTGACTCTTTTGCCTCAGCCTCCCAAGTAGCTGGGATGACAGGCACCCGTCACCATGCCTGGCTAATTTTTGTATTTTTTAGTAGAAACAGGGTTTCACCATGTTGGCCAGACTGGTCTCGAACTCCTGACCACCCACCTCAGCCTTCCAAAGTGCTGGGATAACAGACATGAACCAACACACCCAGCCACTCCACCTCGTTTATAAGGGACTAACCCCATTCATGCTGCCCTCATAACCTAATCACCTCCCAAAGGCCCTATCTTTTAATACCATCACCTCAGGGGTTAGGTTTCAACATATAAATTTTGGTGAGACACAAACATTCAGACCATAACACGCTCTAATTCTAATTCCTACTTGCCTATGAGTTATGTGTCTCTAGCCTTCAAATCATCTCCTCCTCTCCCAGAATGGCATGGCTGGTCTTCTGTTTTTTGGCCATTGTGTAATCCACCCCCTCATACCAGTGAGACCTGATGCTTCCAGGCTGGTTTTACCCACGGAAGCTGGCCAGTAGGATCAGGATTAGACAATATCTTCGATGCCACAATAACAGAAGGAAATTTCAAAATTTTCTAGCTTAAATTCCTTCCTTTGACTTCATTCCATAACACAAAGATGACCATGGGGCTCAGAAAAATAAAGTCATAGAATAACTGATGGGATAGGAAAGGTATTTTGAATTTTTTGGCAGTAGTGACAGGTGACACCTTTCTCTAGTGTCCACCTTCCTGGTCCCCTGCAGAGAAGTGGAAAGGAAATAGTCTAGGACAATGCTGTCCAACACATCATTCCACCAGTTCCAGAAAGAGTCTGTCTTCATGGAGACATGAAGTTTCTCCTAGCCAAACTGAACTTCCTACCATTTCCTGCTATTAGCGTCCCACGGGTGTTTGACAGGCCCAGGACTAGGGTGAGGCAAGAGCTGAATCTGCACTCACATAACCCGAGTCTGAGGGACTCGCTACACTTGTTCCTAGGTGTCTCACTTGCCTCACCCTAGTCCTACCCCTGGAGTTGGGTTGGGTGTCACAAATGCTGTGCTCCCCTCCACAGATCCCCTCATCACCTGTTTGAGCTCTGGGGACTAAGCTCACAGCTACATCCCTCATTGAGAATTACTCTGGTCACAAGGAACTGCCCTGTCCAATATTATGCCCCTTCCAGTGGGGACAGATTATGATCAAGGACTGGCTGAGGCAGGGATGCAAACACCTACTTTTTTTGTTTTGTTTTGTTTTGTTTTGTATCACTTTAGAAGAACTCTAAATAGCCATTCCCCCTCCAGAGCTCCAGAGCCTCAGCTCCCACAATGAATCAAGAAGTATGATGCTTGGTGGGTTTCATCAGGTTCTGGAGGTGCCATAGTCCACACTACGGAATACTACTCTAACCCTGCAGGTAACAAAGAAGGCTGCCAGCACTGAAAGCGACCCAGAGCAGGAAAGGGCTCTGCAGCAGGTTCAGGCTGTGATCAGAAAGCCCTGCCTCCTGCACTGTATGACTCGGCAGACTCTGTGGTACTAAAGGCTCTGTGTTTTTTGTGGAGGAAGAAACACCACATGGAGTTTCCAGTGAGCCCCAATAAGAAATAATATTATAGATGCCTAGAGTTCTGAAGCAGGGCATGCCCTGTGCAAGAAAAACTACACACCCATTGAAAAGTAGCTCCCAGGCCAGGCACGGTGGCTCACACCTGTAATCCCAGCACTTTGGGAGGCCGAGTCTGGCGGATCACCTGAGGTCAGGAGTTCAAGACCAGCCTGGCCAGCATGGTGAAACCCCGTCTCTATTAAAAATACAAAAATTAGCTTGCCATGGTGGCAGGTGCCTGTAATCCCAGCTACTTGGGAGGCTGAGGCAGAAGAATCATCTGAGCCCAGGAGGCAGAGCTTGCAGCAAGATCTCGCCATTGCACTCAACCCTGGACAACAGAGTAAGGAGAAAGAAAGAGAGAGAGAAAGGAAGGAAGGGAGGGAGGAAGGAAGGAAGGAAGGAAGGAAGGAAGGAGAGAGAAAGAAAGACAGGAAGGAAGGAAGGAAGGAAGAAAAGAGCCACTCGTCTAAGGGTCGTCTGTCAGAGACACTGCCCACCCAGATCCCGTTTCAGGGCCCACACACCCATCCCCTAGCTACTGAGAATAGGGGCTGCTGATGGCTCAGAGGTTCATCCCTCATTGGGAAATGCATGACCCAAGGCACATCCTCTCCTGGGGGAGAGCCTTAGTCAATGACTGGTTGATGGGGGATGCAAAGGCCCAGCTCTCCCACAGTAGGACAACTCTGGAGGGCCATCCCAGCTCCAGAGCTCCCTGTAGAATTAACTGAGGTCTCCATGGCCAGCACATTGTGGGGCAGCTTCTCCCTCTGCCCTGTCCTGCCTCCCTTGCCCACTTACAAGTACATCTCCCAAGAACACTCCTAATTAATGTTCTGCATGAAGCTCTCTATCTCAGAGTCTGTTTCCGGGAGCCCAACCTCAGGCATCTCCCAAACTCGGGCTGAGATACTGGGAAACACAAATGATACTGACTCAGTCCCCTGACTCAAGGGACCCAAACAGTTACACAGTGGTCTGCCAATCAACAGTTGAGCCTTTGACTGGTCTTCAGATTGGTTGTTTCCAACCTGTACCCTCTCACTGGGATTCAAGGAAGTTACCCAAAAGAAAAAGAATCCAGCCTATATCACACTTCAATGGTCATGTCCATTCATGTGCCCTCCTTCCCCACTTGAAACCAAATAACTGAAAAAACTTTAAATAGTAATAGCGAAGCCTTCAGCAAGACAAGGACAAACCAGGGACCTCTGCTAGGAAACATGACTAAGCTTGTCCTTCTGAATGAAAGAGGAAGGGCTATTAGCAGCGATGAGGTCCACAGGGAATTCAGTGTTATACAGGAATAGTTTTTGTAAATGACAGAGAAAAGTGTAGAAAACAGGCTGACTGATTGACAGACAACCCAATTTTTAATCTGGACATCTTTAATAAATTCTGTAATACAGGATTATCAATCTTATCTCGCCTGGATCTCTACCCTTCACAAGGAGATGGCCCTGATTTTAGAGGCCAGAGTAAGTGCCTTCTTTGTCAAAAGGCTCACTGTCAATGTCCAAGTTGAGCGGCCCTGAGTCAGTCCTCAAGAACCAAATTTCATCAACTTTTTATGGTAAGAGAGTTTTTCTGACTAGTTACACATAGGCAATCACTCTCTTTACATAAAACTTTCCTGGATTTGAAGTGCAAGCAAAATGCAAATGCCACTTTCATCTGGATGCAGTAATGCTTCTCCAAGAAACTAAAGTCACAGTGGCAAGTTTCATGTTGGCAGAATGCCGAATTCTTAACATCCAGAATCTCTTTTGACTCCTTACAACTCCGAGAAGCAGGGGCAACGCTCTTATTATCCCCATATTGCAGATAACCAAACTGAAGCTCTCAGAAGTTAAATAACTTGCCCAAGATTCCAAAATGTGTCAGAGCTGGACCCCAACCTGGTGTGTCTGATGTAGAGCCTGTGTTCTTAAACTATGACGTTATACTCCAAATCCTAAGTATTTTTGGCCATGTCATCTATACATCATAACATCACATCCGCTTACGTTTCATACTTCAACACTTATATATCAAATTGAATATTTTCTACAATGATTTAAAGTTTTCAGGTTGTATTTCCTCCCCGCTTTTTGGGGAATGGGAGTATGGTATATTGTCTGTTGTACTTTCTCAAGATTTTTTAGTCAATTTATTTAAAGGTATTTCTTCCATATTAATAATAAAATGCAAATTCTAATTTTTTTTATTTTTTTGAGATGGAGTCTAACTTTGTCGCCCAGGCTGGAGTGCAGTGATCTTGGCTCACTGCAACCTCCACCCCCCAGGTTCAAGCGATTCTCCTGCCTCAGCTTCCCAAGTAGCTGGGAACAGGGTTTCACCATGTTGCCCAGACTGGTCTCAAACTCCTGACCTCAAGTGATCCGCCCCCCTTGGCCTCCCAAAGTGCTGGGATTACAGGCGTGAAACACCAAACCCAGCTTCAAATTCTAATTTTTTAAAGAGTCCCAAGTAAAAGCCAAAAGGAAGTTCTACGTTTGACCTTCTTTGTTAAAAATAAACATATTGAGGACAGGACAATGTCTTCTGTAGTTTGCCTAATACTGAGCCAAGTGAGATTTTCATATTAAATTTTGCTGTCCAGTCTGGGCACGGTGGCTCACGCCTGTAATCTCAGCACTTTGGGAGGCCGAGGTGGGTAGATCACTTGAGGTCAGGAGTTCGAGACAAGCCTGGCCAACATGGTAAAACCCTGTCTCTATTAAAAATACAAAAATCAGCTGGGCGTGGTAGTGGGCATCTGTAATCCCAGCTACTCAGGAGGCTGAGGTAGGAGAATTGTTTGAACCCAGGAGGCAGAGGTTGCAGTGAGCCAAGATCATGTCACAGCACTCCAGTCTGAGCGACAGAGTGAGATTCTGTCTCAAAAATAAATAAAAATAAATAAATAAATACATTTTCTGTCCAGAATTTTATTCTGCCTTGGGGAGGTAGAGTGGGAGGTAAGAACAAGATTGTTAGTGACATATTTCTCCCATAATAAATTTAAAAAAATTTTTTGTTCTCTGAAGATATCTTCAAGTTTATGTTTCATTTATTTAAACATAATAAGCAAAAAATGTCACCTATTGTCTGTAGTTCGATAATCTCAATAGCTTACATCTTTATAGATCTGCTTCTATTCTATCTGGTTTCCTTGTGTACCTGGTTATCTTTGACCATATTCTAGTATTTTAAACATTATGTATAGGAATAACATGAGGCCTCTGGGTGTAGATATACCCAGAGATGATCTGCTTCTGTAATGTATTGGGGTCATACCAGTCTGGGACCACCTTAAGCCAAATCCAAGGCCTGAGATTTCCTGGACCTGGACAATCTGAATAATTGGAACCTGAGTTATGATTCTTCAAGAGGGCTGCTCCACTTCTAGCCACCCTCCCCCTCAGGATATACCCTGGGAAGTCCCAGCGTACTGTAGGAGGGCCGCCTCTCCTTGGCTGGCTCCTGGCTTCCATTTCCAGCCAGGTTGCAGCCCATCCTGGGAAGTTCCCCACAGAGGACCAGCAAATACCTGCCGCGCAAAAACAGCTTTGGTGCTCCTTCGCCTCTCTGGTTCCTATTCTCTCTTCCCTCTCTCTTCCCTGTTGCCCTAGTCATTTCTTTTTTTTTTTTTTTTTTTTTTTTTTTGAGACAGAGTCTCCCTCTGTCGCCCAGGCTGGAGTGCAGTGGTGCAATCTCGGCTCACTGCAAGCTCCGTCTCCCAGCTTCATGCCATTCTCCTGCCTCAGCCTCCTGCTCACTGCAAGCTCCACCTCCCAGGTTCACCCTATTCTCCTGCCTCAGCCTCCCGAGTAGCTGGGACTACAGGTGCCCGCCATCACGCCCAGCTAATTTTTTTTTTTTTTAATTTTTAGTAGAGATGGGGTTTCGCCGTGTTAGCCAGGATGGTCTCGATCCCCTGACCTCATGATCTGCCTGCCTCAGCCTCCCAAAGTGCTGGGATTATAGGCGTGAGCCACCGCGCCCCGCCTGACTTAGTCATTTCTATCTTGTCAGCAATTTCATACTACTGAAGATTTCTAAAAAATAGTTTATGTAGCTTTGTTATTTGTCTTCAGTGGGAGAGTTGGTCCACATAGTTTAGCCTACCATTGCTAGGAAGTCTCACCCTATAGGCTTCTCAAGAAATAACCAACTCAGGCCAAACTGGGGACCCTACTAATAGGTGTTAAGAAAGACCTAAAGTCGATGTATGTGTTTTAAAACAAAATAATTGATTTTTCACAAACACATCTTTCTGCTTACTGAGGCCTATAGTTCCAGAAGCACTGGTGTAGGGTCTTCAAAGGAAGGGGGGCATTGGGGGTGGGAAGGGAAGTGCATACGAATCACCCACAGCCTCAGGTGCACCGGCACTGCTACTGAGCAGTTGTACAACCTTGGCCAATAAGGCCAACTCTTGGCTGGTTTTCTCATCTGGAAAATGGGAATAATAAAAATCATAGGCCAGGCACGGTGGCTCACAACCTGTAATCCCAGGACTTTAGAGGCCAAGGTGGGCAGATCACCTGAGGTCAGGAGTTCAAGACCAGCCTGGCCAACATGGTGAAACCCTGTCTCTACTAAAAATACAAAATACAAAAATTAGCCGGGTGTGGTGGCGGGCACCTGTAATCCCAGCTACTCAGGAGGCTAAGGCAGGAGAATCGCTTGAACCTGGGAGGCAGAGGTTGCAGTGAGCCAAAAGTCGCACCACCGCACTCCAGTCTGGGCAACAGAGAGAGACTCTGTTTCAAAAAAAAAAAAAATCATGATGCCTGTCTCACAACGTTGTCATGTGGATTGAATGAAATCAAATGATACATGCAAAGCCTTTAGCTCAATGTTTAGCACAACAACACCTGTTAAGTGTTGGAAAAACATGTATTATTATTATCCCTAAGGTGCTGATGGCCTGAGACACATACTCACCAGACCATCCCCTCTCCCCGCAGATGCTCGCAGTCTTAGTTCAGTAGTTGGAAACCACTGCCTTAGTTAATGGTGATTTGAATAAATCACTGGATTCCAATGGTCCAGTTGCTAAAGACATTATTCTGAAGGCCTGAAAGGCAGGTCTCCTGAGTTTTAGCTCCCTTAACTCATTCTGTGACCTACAAATTGAAAGGAGGACAATAATTCAGATGGGGAAAAGGCCTGGAGATCCCCCTGGATAAAAGGTCCCCCTGCAGCCACGTGGCAAGTTGTGCTGTTATGATAAAGCGGAAGGCTGTTTGAAAATAATCAAAAATTCCCTCAGGAAGCCCAATTATATTTTTACATCAAGAATCAAAATGCTGGTGCTGCAGACTTCAGCCTATCATTCACAAACCTTTTATCCTGTAATTAAGCCAGATCTGCTGCTGGGCTAATTCTTCCCTGAATGACACCACCCTTTGAGCCAGCCCGTATGTCGGTAGAAGACTTCACTCTGATGATCTATTACACCAATACATCACCGCGGTGAGCTGCCTCCTTAATGATTTATCCATAACACATCATCAGAGTGAGGCACACTCATAATATATTGCTCAATAAGTCTGCAGTGGCCAAGGGAGAAAGCCACGAACAGTGGCCGAGTCTGTGCCCTTACACGGCTGGTGTCAGAGCACAGGACCCACGCTGGGCTCTCCCCTCCTAAACAAATGTTTATATAGGTGGGAGGGCTCTCATGCCAATAGGCTTTTAAAACATGAAGAACCATGACCTTCAGAAAGCACCATAAATCCAGAGCAGAAAGGCCCCTCAGTGTGTAGTGAGGCTTACTCTTCTAAGCCTGTCATTTCTAAGCATTTTAAGCTCCTACTCAGTAGAAGGCCAGGACCACTGCGACGCACACCCTCAGAGGGTGCCATTCACATTGTAGTCTGCGCAAATGGTGCCCCCTGGAATTGTGCAATGTGAGGCCTGAGTCACCCCACATGGCAGCCCTGTAGGAAGACCTATGGTTAAAAGCATAAACTCTGGCATCGTTCTGCCTTGTTTGAATCAAAATTCCCGGAATAACAGTCCTATTTCATGGAGTTGCTGTGAGATTAAATAAGGTAATGTTTGTAGAGCACTTATCATGTAATAAACACACAGCAAATGTTAGCCTCTTCTAATAGCTACCTTCACAATGCTGAGTGCCAGGAAGCCTTTAGGTCCAGGCCTAGGGTAGCAGGCTGCCCCTAGAGATTGTGTTCTTCATTCTGGGGGATGCTGTCTAATTTTTATGTATTTATATGCCGCTTCATTCAAAAGAAAGAAGGGGGAGAGTGGATAAAAAGGTGCTTATGGGGCCAGGTGCGACGGCTCACACCTGTAATCCCAGCACTTTGGGAGGCTGAGGTGGGCAAATCACGAGGTCAGGAGATCAAGACCATCCTGGCCAACATGGTAAAACCCCGTCTCTTCTAAAAATGCAAAAATTAGCTGGGCATGCTTGCACATGCCTGTAATCCCAGCTACTTGGGAGGCTGAGGCAGGAGAATCGCTTGACCCCAGGAGTCAGAGGTTGCAGTGAGCCGATATCCCGCCACTGTACTCCAGCCTGGTGACAGAGCGAGACTCTATCTCAAAAAAAAAAAAAAAAAAAAAAAAAAAAGGTGCTTATGGAAATATATAATAGGATTAATATAAAGAAATGGGAACATCTGGGAAAAGGGGGAGAAAGATCAAATAAAGTTTAAGCAAAAGTAATGTACAAAAACAATGCCAAGAATCAGTAAGAGTGGGGTCACGGGCACATCCATTCCCTCCAGTGGGAGCAAGTCAGTGCAACCACTCTGGAGCGCAACTTGGCATCACCCAGAAAGGGAAAGATGAGCCCTACCGCCCAGCAATTTCACTCCCAATGGCATGCCCTGGCTCACAGGGACTCTTCCCTGCACACATGTACAAAGAAACAGGGATAATCATGTTCCCTGCAACATCCTAGAGACAGCAAAAATAAAAATAAAAATAAACAACTTAAACCTCCACCAGGCCGGGCGCGGTGGCTCAAGCCTGTAATCCCAGCACTTTGGGAGGCCGAGATGGGCGGATCACGAGGTCAGGAGATCGAGACCATCCTGGCTAACATGGTGAAACCCCGTCTCTACTAAAAAATACAAAAAACTAGCTGGGCGAGGTGGCGGGCGCCTGTAGTCCCAGCTACTCGGGAGGCTGAGGCAGGAGAATGGCATAAACCCAGGAGGTGGAGCTTGCAGTGAGCTGAGATCCGGCCACTGCACTCCAGCCTGGGCGACAGAGCGAGACTCCGTTTCAAAAAAAAAAAGAAAAAAACCTCCACCAAGACGAAAATAAATATATAACAATAATAGCCAACTCTCTTTTTAAAAAATCACTTTTTTTTTTTCGAGACAGGGTCTCAGCTCTGTCGCCCAGTCTGGAGTGCAGTGACACAATCATAGCTCACTGCAGTTCAAGGGATCTTCCCAAGTAGCTGAGGCTACAGGTGTCTACCACCACGCCAGGCTGATCTTTTTGTTGTTGTTATTGTTTTTATTTATCTATTTATTTATTTTTTTTGACAGAGTTTTGCTCTTGTTGCACAGGCTGGAGTGCAATGGCGTGATCTCGGCTCACCAAAACCTCCGCCTCCCGGGTTCAAGAGATTCTCCTGCCTCAGCCTCCTGCGTAGCTGGGATTACAGGCATGCGCCACCATGCTGGCCTAATTTTTGTGTTTTTAGTGGAGACAGGGTTTCGCCATGTTGGCCAGGCTGGTCTCAAACTCCTGACCTCAGGTGATCCACCCGCCTTGGCCTCCCAAAGTGCTGGGATTACAGGTGTGAGACACCATGCTCAGCCAAAAGTTACTTCTAATGTTTATTTTTTAATTATGAAAAGAACTCTTTTTATTTACATAGTGTTTTCATTCTACTACATACATAAAAATAGAAGCTACAGGTAAATTAAGTTTATTTTATTTCATTTTATTTTTGAGACGGAGTCTCGCTCTGTCTCCCAGGCTGGAATGCAGTGGCATGATCTCGGCTCACTGCAAGCTCCGCCTCCTGGATTTACGCCATTCTCCTGCCTCAGCCTCCCGAGTAGCTGGGACTACAGGCGCCTGCCACTTCGCCCGGCTAGTTTTTTGTGTTTTTTAGTAGAGACGGGGTTTCACCATGTTAGCCAGGATGGTCTCGATCTCCTGACCTCGTGATCCGCCTGTCTCAGCGTCCCAATGAATTAAGTTTATTAATGTGGTCTTAAAACATCTTCCTGTTCAGTCTGACATGTCTGAATCCCTTTCGGACTCAGTGTCATTGATGTCTGTGCTTTTCTACATACCTTCCTCTTCTGTTCCATGAAGGATATTAGTGATATGGCATTTCTTAAAAGAATGTTCCATTAGTGCTTATGAGACCAAGTCTTACACTACATACCAGGAATATTTTAAATGCTTTTCACCTATTGAATCATTTATTTTCACCTCTGTTAGAGAGGTGGTATCATCAGCCCCATTTCACAGATGAAGAAACAGAGACAAGAAGAGGAGGTTAAGTCATGTGCCCAAGTCACAGAACTAGTAAGTGGCAGGGTTGGGGTTTGAACCAAGGCAGCCTGGCCCCAGAGCCGTACTCTTAAACCCTAGGGATTCATACATCTAGTCTTAGAATAGATTATTATACAGCAGTGAAAATGAATTAACTAGAGTTATATGTGGCAAAAGAGGTGAGTTTCAAAAGAAAACTCTTGAGTAAAAAGATCAAATTACAGAGGGATACAGGCAGTATAAAGCCACTTTTATAATATTTTAAAATGTGTAAAACAATACTGTATGTTTGTTATAGATACATATGTTTGTAGAAAAAAATTATTATTTTTTAAATGGGAAAAGTCCAGGAAAATATCCACCACAAGAGTAGGGGCAAAGAAGAAAGAGATCAGGAATGGATACGAGAGGCTCATGTCTTAACCTGGGTGACAGGTACGTGGATATTTGTTGTGTAGTCTCTGTAATTTTTGAATGCCTGAAGTATTTCATAATAATCAAAAACAGTGCCATCTCCTATTCCAGAGCTGCATGTAACTGTAAATTAACCTCTGAATTTCCCCACAGCCAAAGCTAAGAGGGAAACTAAGACACCAAATTTGCCAAGACCACAGAAGCAAACCACCCCAGTTGTTCAAAAGCAGCACAGTTTTTGTTTTTCTTAAGCTAAAACGTGAAAGATATTTCTCCCACGGGCCTTCATAGAGGAAAAAATGGCCAATAACATTCCTACAGAAAAAAACAAAAGTCTGCCTCATACAACCACTTCCTAGCATCCCTCGATGCATTGTAATGGCTTAATGCCAAAGCAGCGTTCAGAAGAAGCGGCTCAGCCGGGCGAGGTGGCTCACACCTGTAATCCCAGCACTTTGGGAGGTCAAGGCAGGATCACTTGAGCCCAGGAGTTCAAGACCAGGCTGAGCAACAAAGAAAGACCCTATCTATACAAAAAAAAAATTGAAAAATGAGACAAGGTCTCATACACCTGTAGTCCCAGCTATTCAGGAGGCTGAGGCAGGAGGATTACTTGAGCCTGGGAAGTTGAGGCTACAGTGAGCTTTGATCATGCCCCTGCATTCAAGCCTGGGTGACAGAGCGAGACCCTGTTTCCAAAAGAAAAAATAAAAATAATTAAATTTTAAAAAAGAAGAAGCTGCTCTATAAGGGGAACTGTCTTTATTGTCAGCTTCTGGGACATATCCAGAGAGAACAGACCTGTGTGAGAAAGAGGGTAGCGGGCCGACTTGGCCACGGTAGCCTGGGGACTGACACAGCCTTAACTCTGGGAAGGACCCTCCTTCAGACTCCTGCTCAGGGGCCTGGGACCTGTAGCTGCAGACAAGTCATCAGGAAATCCTACAGTCCTGGGATCTGAAAGCATTCACCCTTTGTTTAGTTCTTCTCGTGATCACTCAGACTTCTTGGACCCTGAGTCCATCCAGCTGTCTGTTGAAACCGTTGGCTCTTACCTTCATCTTACAAAGGAGGGAGCCAGCTAGGCGCGGTGGCTCACACCTGTAATCCCAGCACTTTGGGAGGCCAAGGCGGGCAGATCACTTGAGGTCGGGAGTTCGAGACCAGCCTGACCAACCAGTCTCTACTAAATATACAAAATTAGCCAGGCCTGGTGGCACCTGCCTATTATCCCAGCTACCTGGGAGGCTGAGGCAGGAGTATCGCTTGAACCCAGGAGGTGGAGGTTCCAGTGAGCCAGGATCGTGCCGTTGCACTCCAGCCCGGGCAACAAGAGTGAAACTCTGTCTCAAAAAAAAAAAAAAAAAAAAAAGCTGATTATTTAGAGATGTAAAGGTACCCACCAGACACACTAAAAACAGAAATGGTTAAAACTAGTTGGCCCCAAGAACAGGCCTGGGGTCGGAGGGGTGTAGAGCCTGTTCAGAAAATTGTGGGGAAATTTGAAAATGGACTGAGTATGAGGAAATCTTCAAAAACTGGCTGTTAAATACCATGTTGTTGAGTTTGATAATGGTATTGTATTGATACAAGAAAGGGTCTTATTTTTCAGAGAAGTAGGCTGAAGCCTTGGGTGAGAAAGGTTTTGCGGGAACTTGCTTTAAAATACCTTAGAAAAGCTAGAGGCTATCGCTCATGCCTATAATCCCAGCACTTTGGGAAGCCAAACTGGAGGGATTGCTTGAGTCCGGGAGTTCGAGACCAGCCTGAACAACCTGGTGAGCTCCTGTCTCTACAAAAAAATCAAAAAATGAGGCGGGCAGATCCCTTGAGCCCAGGAGGTTGAGGCTGCAATGAGCCATGATTGCACCACTTGTACTCCCGCCTGAGTGACAGAGCAAAACCCTGACTCAAAAAAACAAACAAAAAATAACAACAAAAAACACTTCAGAAAAAATATAGATGAGCAAAAATAGCAAAATATTAATAATGGCTTAGTCTACATGATAAACATATGGAGGATCTTTATATGATTCTTTTTTTTTTTTTTTTTTTTTGAGATGGAGTCTTGCTCTGTGGCCCAGGCTGGAGTGTGGCCCAGGCTGGAGTGAGGCAATCTCAGCTTACTACAACCTCCACCTCCCAGGTTCAAGCAATTCTCTTGTCTCAGCCTCCCGAGTAGGTGGGATTACAGGTGCACGCTGCCATGCCTGGCTAACTGTTTGTATTTTAGTAGAGACGGGGTTTCACCATATTGCCCAGGCTTGTCTCGAACTCCTGAGCTCAGGCAGTCCACCCGCCTCGGCCTCCCAAAGTGCTGGGATTACAGGTGTGAGCCACCACACCCAGCCAATTCTCTCTACTTTTATGAATGCTTCCATAATCAGATTGAAAAAGTGGGCTTGTTTTGTTTTGTTTGAGACAGGGTCTTGCTCTGTCCCTCAGCCTGGGGTGCAGTGGCATGATCACAGATCGAGGTTTCAGTGAAACCTCAAACTCCCGGGCTCAGGGGATCCTCCCTCTTCAGCCTCTGGAGTATCTGGGACTACAGGCACACACTACCACACAGGCCTGGCTAATTGTTTAAAAAATTTTTTGTAGAAATGGGGTCTCACTATGATGCCCAGGCTAGTCCTGAACGCCTGGCTTCAAGTAATCTGCCTACCTTGGTATCCCAAAGTGTTGGGATTACAGGCGTGAGCCACCATGTCCAGTATGAAAAGATTTTCAATAAGTATTTAATAAATCTTGGAAGGTGCTGATTCTGCTCATCTTGGAGCTACGCTTGGACCTATGGACCCAAAGAACAGGACTTCAGGGATCCTGTAGCTTGACCCCCTCATCTTACCAATGGCTAAAAAGGTTTGAAGACTTACCAAAGTCATACAGCCAACAAGTGGATAAGCTGGGGCCAGGCTGGGGTCTCCAGGAGCCTTACCCAGTGTCCTGTCTACGGTCTCACGTCTGCCTCATTTTTGGACAAAAGGAGCTACTTTAAAATGTCAATAAGCAACCGGGGTAAGCTCAGTTCTTTTTTTCTTAAGGCAGACATTGCCCATGGGTCACTGGGATCTCATACGTAAAAAACAAACCCTGACTATACCCTGAAAGTTTTATTCTCTTCAACATAACACTGAGGTACATTCAAGTCCTTTAGATCTTAAGAGGCACTCTTTTGGGGGTTGGCAAACCATGTGTCAGTCGAGCAATAAACATCTGTCATCTAGAGCTCATTAATATTAATTACGAGTGGCCAGTGGCTCAGGGGACCTCAGTCCTGCAGATGAGATTTTCCTAAATTTGACCTTCTTAGACTTTACAGGTGTTTAAAGTAGTTCTTTTAAGAAGCCAGTCTATGGCCAGGTACAGCAGCTTACACCTGTAATCCCAGCACTTTGGGAGGCCAAGGAGGGTGGATCACTTGAGGTCAGGAGTTCGAGACCAGCCTGGCCAACATGGTGAAACCCGATCTCTACGAAAAATACAAAAATTAGTTGGGTGTGGTGGCACACGCCTGTAGTCCCAGCTACTCGGAAGGCTGAGGCAGGAGAATCACTTGAGCCCAGGAGGCGGAGGTTGCAGTGAGCCAAGATCACACCACTGCACTCCAGCCTGGGGGCAGTGGCTCACGCCTGTAATCCCAGCACTTTAGGAGACCGAGGCTGACAGATCACCTGAGTCGGGAGTTCGAGACCAGCCTGACCAATACGGTGAAACCCCATCTCTACTAAAAATATAAAAATTAGCTGGTGTGGTGGTAGATGCCTGTAATCCCAGCTACTGGGGAGGCTGAGGCTGGAGAATCACTTGAATCCAGGAGGCAGAGGTTGCAGTGACTGGAGATCGCACCACTGCACTCCATCCTGGGTGACAAGATTGAAACTCCGTCTAAAAAAATAAAAATAAAAATTTAAATTAAAAAAAAAAGCCAGTCTAGGCCCATTTCAATAATCAAAAGGGAAGAAATAAACAGTCCCAAGTATCAGAGGTTAGGTTGCCCAATAAGCCAGGAGGGGCCTGGTCAGAATGCTACAGGACTGTGGGACATTCTGGTGCCTTCTGTCTGCCTGGAGCTTGGGTTGCCAGACCCTCCTCCTTATCTGGCCAATCTCCCACGGCCCTTTTGTCTTCTCTCACATACAAAAGTAGGAAAGTTGGGGATGGGGCAAAGTTGCCAAAGACAAGCTTTACCTCTTATATTTAAATTGGAATTTTTCTGGGATTAAGCCCACTACCTCTTGTTCTAACCTTGGGGGCCCTAGGAGAGTGGATAGGCAGAGAAACCAGATGTGGCTCAGGCACACTCACCGAGGTAACCTGGATCCCGGGCACTGAGCCTTCCCTTTTCCCATCTGAAATGGAGCCCCTGCCCATGCTATGGGAGTCAGCCTGTGGCTGCTGGCAGTAATGGCAAAGCCAGCCTATTGTCCCTGACGTCACACTCAAGGGGGCTGGAAGCCTTGAGGAGCCAGTCGAGTGACATCTATACCAGCCTGGTTCTCAGCGGGAAGCCAGACCCGAGAAGGCAATGGGCTCCGGGAGGGCAGAGGAGGTCATCTGAGCTGCAGAGAAGGGGCAGGGCCATTTCACCCCACTGGGCGGGAGCCAGTGGGGGCTGATGATAAAGCTCAGGACCTCCTCGTATGCACTGAGTATTCCAGAAATAACCCTGAGCACGCCTAGGGTTTCCACTGAGCACCTGGGAGAGGAGAGGCTTTGCAGAACAATCCTGCATTTCCTGCAGAATTTTCTAGGAGGCAGAGACTAGAAAGCTGAACTTTTCTACTAGTTGTCCCTCATCCTGCCACACTCCCTCTCTAGAGGCCCTCATCTTGGAATCTACACTGCTTCTGGGTTGAAGGCCAGTAGCATCACCACCCGCCCCACAGCCATGTTCTTCTTTTCTGAATTGTTATTTTGTGTAACAGTAGAAGGCTTGAGAGTTTACAAAGTTCTGCACGGCCAGCATCTTGTTTGGGTTTTGCACCCTAAAACATACTTGATGCTAATATTATTTTCCCCGTGTCAAAAACAGGGAAATCACTCATTTGTTCACTTGACAAATGTACTTCCACAAATCTATTAGGTTCCAGATTCTCTCCTGGGGCTGGATGTGGCTCAAAATGGTCAAGTGATTCCTCTAAAGCCATGGCCACAAAGGAGTGCCAGCATCAGGATTTGGACCCAGTCCTTTTGACTGAGAGAGGAAAGAGGTCAGAGCCCTTCCCCTGTAACCCACCTGGGTGGCACGCTTAGCTCTGTGCTCCTCTGGCCTCACAACCCAGGTAATCCAAGGCAGATGGGCTCACCATACACCTGCAGACCATCAGAGCAAAATAGAGTGGGAGCGTATGAGACAGTAGGAAGGGCAGGAAGGTCATGGATAGATCTTTCTGGTCCTCCAGGCCTCACCCCCACCCTGCCCATCATTTCTGTCCTGACACCCACTGCCTTCCCGTGCCCTTCATAGGGAGAAGCTCCAGAGTTTCAGAAACTCCTCCCTAATTGCTGACTAGCCCCACATCCCCAAAACAACATCTCTGACGTTGGACCTATTTTCCCTGGCCGGGCCTCTAGGTAATGACCCTCTGGCTTTCCTCCATAATCTGGGGCAAAGAGGGTGGAGGAAGAAAGCAGAAAAGTGTGCTGAAAGGAAGGCGGTGTGGGGGAGTGCAGAGGGGCAGCAAGGAGGCAGAAAAGGGCTGGGCATGGTGGCTCATGCCTGTAATCCCAGCACTTTAGGAGGCCAAGGTGGGAGAGTCACTTGAGGCCAGGAATTTGAGACCAGCCTGAGCGACACAGGATAGAGACCCTATCTCTACAAAAAAATTAAAAATTAAAAATTAGCTTGGCATAGTGGCATGCATCTGTAGCCCTAGCTACTTGGGAGGCTGAGGCAGGAGGACCACTTGAGCCCAGGAGGTTGAGGCTGAAGTGAGATATGATTGCACCACTGCACCCCAGGCTGAGTGACAGAGCGAGACTTTGTCCCTATTTGTTAAAAAAAGGAAGCAGGAAAGAAGAAACAGAACGAGTGTCATCGAGTGTCATTTAAAATGCTGGTTTCCACACACATGCTTGCCCACACGCATACATAATCCAAGAAGTTACTAAATAAATGCACATTTTCCAGTGAAACCTACCAGCATGGGATAAGTTCCAAAAGTGGATAGTTCCCAAGATGTTCTCTAGTTTCCTCCTTTGTTGTTGGTGGTGGTGTTTTTTGAATTTGATTCATTTACTTGGTGCTAGAAGTTTGGAAGGAGATAAAGGACAGAGTAACTACTGGGGGTGAGGGACACAGAAAGCTGTGTTTAGATGAGTGGCTGGTGAAAGGGGACACAATACCCCTTCTTGTTTCTTCTCCGTGTTAACCTAGCGCATGTTAATCCCTCCCCGCCCAAGACAGTGGCTGAAAGCCTTCTAGGCATTGACAGCCAAGACAGTACTCCCCAAGAACTTTGTTCACGTTCTCATTCAGTCCTCACAGCAACTCAGTGAGGAAGACGTTATTACCCTTGTTTTACATATAAGGACACTGAGGTTCAGGCTGTTTACTAACTCCCCTAATGTCACCAGACAAAGCAACAGATCAGGGTTTCAAATCCAGGTCTGTTCTCCAAGGCCTGGGTTTTTTCCGCTGCTCCGCCTCCCTGCCTGCACTGTTCTCTCTCCCGCTGTCCTCCACAGCAAATTCGCAGATGTGTCATTGACTGGAGAAGGTTAGGAAACACTGCTCCGGGCAGAGTCTCCAGGGGCTCAGCGCAGTAAGCTCCTTCCTCTCCAGCTCCTATTATGGTACAAACAGTGCCGCTGTCCCCGGCAGGCCTTTGTCATTTGTCCCGTGGCCTGTCCCCTCCATCTCTACCCCATCCCAATAGCACCCCAGGACCTCAGCTTCCTAAATTTCAGCCAGAACATTATTTTACAAGGACACTTGTCAACCTTGAAAGGCAAGGTACCCCGAGGCAAGGAAATGACATGACTGTAATTGAACAGCATGAGAGTGCAGCGCCATCTAGTGGTGTTGAAACCGACAGGTCCCAGGCGGTGACATTTTCAAACAATCAATATCTCATTATTAACCATAATCACAACCTGATGTTTACTTTTGGAGAAATGTTCAGCAGCAAGGGCACATGCACTTTTCTGCATGTTTCAGAGGCCTGCGATCCTAAATGCCACAATGACTATTCAACAGTGCCCTGCCCATGAGCAAACAGGAGAGATTGATTGTGTATCTTTTTCATCTAAGCTGCTCACCAAAAACAAAGCTCAGTTGAAGCCACTGACCTTTCACTAACTGCTGGAAGGAAAATGCTTGATAAATAATAAATAGACCACTATTGGATCTTGCTTAGAACTATCTTTTAATTAAAAGAACTGAGCAGCTAGAAGGTCAGGTGACTGACATTTATTTCAGTTGCAGTCCAGGAAAAGCATTTGTTGAGGGTAAAATGATACTTGAAATGTATTTTCGTTGTCAGCTAGTATTCCCCAGAAACCCCATCTGTAATCTGCATGTATGGAGGGTGGTGGTGGTGGTGGCTGGCAGTGGCAACATTTTGTAGGGAACGTAACACTTAACACTGCCTCCTCTGCCTTCCCCTAGGCAGAGAACCTGACACTGCCTCCTCTGCCTTCCCCTAGCAACCTTTTCTTTTTCGTGCTGCAGCAATAACCACTTGTCTGGTTCAGCATCACCACAGAAACTGCTTCAGTGCTGGGCTCATCCAATCAGAGACCCGCCTGCCACATTGAGCGCTACCCTAGGAGTGACATGAAAGCCATTTCCTGTCTTCCACAGGAGGGCAGGTGCCCTTCCTCTGCCAGCCAAGGTGACCTCGACCAAGTTGCTCACTGAACCTGCTCAGCCATCCCTCATCTTACCCAGCATGGTCAAAGGCTCAGAACGCATGACTAACTTAGCCTGAGTCAGGCTCCCACCTTTCGGCTGTTCTGGAATTGAGCTCAGGAACATAGAGACCAGGAAGAAAACAGCCTTGGCCTTCCCCGTCCCCTCCTCCACTCACCTTTGCTTGCTCCTAGCTCCAGTCTTCTGGCTGAGGCTGTGCCAGTTTGCGTTGACTATCAGCACCACATCGTGTTCTCTGCCCTAACTCCCATGTACTCAGGAAAACTGCCAGCCCATTCTGAGTCAGGCTTGGTCGCAGATGAAAACTGAGGATGGATGAGGCTCAACTCCGGTGTGCCACGTCTGGATTCCCCGGAGCAGAGGCAGGCACCAGTGCCAGCCTCAGAGAAAATCTTACTGTCCCACTTGAGTGGCTTTGCTTAAAAAAAGAAATCTGCTGAAGGTTTTTAAGTGGCACACCATCATTTATTTGCAGAGAAAGGTATCACTTTAACAAAATCAGGAATCCTTTGGGGCCAGATTATTCTGTAATACCACTTTCATTATCAGAGAACTCTCGATACAAAGTGTTCTACAAAACTACAAGAAGAATCGGGCTAGCCTTTTAAGGACACCATCAAAAATCAGGTCTACCCAATAAAAGCAAAGGCAGAGCTCTATAAAATTTGGTGAATCCGGGACCACATCAACAAGTCTGGACATATAAGTGATGGAAGATGTGGGACGTGAATTTCTCTTTCTAGCTTTCTCATTCCTCCTATTCTATCACTTAAGGCATTTACCTGCCAGCCCCCCAACATCCCGGGTCTCTCTCCACTACCCTTGGAGAGCTCGTTTGTTCTCCTGGCTCCAAATCTTGCCCCTGTAGACACCTATCCCTTATCTTTGTCCGCCACTTACATAGTACCATCACCTTCAACTTAGTTGGTTGAGAATTGAAGCTCTCTCCCCGGAGAGCACCAGTTCCACGTCACCAACTGGGTGTTAGTGATGCTGCTAAGTTTTCTAATCACTCAGGTTTGTGACCTTGGACTTGCTGCCTCCTTTTTGGTCCCTCTGACATGTCTCCTCTTTCCTCCTTCCCTGCCCACTCCTCCATCCCATTCTTTATATCACTCCTAGGCAAAACGTTCTTTGACCTGACACTGCTTTCACTACATTCTTTCCCTGCTCAAACCTCCCCATACCCAACTGGCTCCTCCAGGTAGTTGTCAAGGCCACCGTGATCTTATCTCATCCTATCTGTTCAAATGGGCTTTTCCACCACTGCTCAAAATAGTAATAAAACCATCTGCCACACATTACAAATGAGCTTTGCACTCAGTATCTCAATTAATCCTCACAACACTAACTGGAAGCCAAAAAGGCAAACTGTGTCCATATTTTACAGGCTGAAATACTGTGGCAGGCAGAGGGTCACACAGTAAAAACTGCCTGGAGTATCTAGATCTAGAACCCAAATCTTCTTTACTTATCTGGTGCAAACTTCGCTGTAACCTGGATATATGCCTTCCTCGCACCTTGGATTCAGCAAACCTGCAGGAGCGTCTGCTCCTGAAAGGCTGTTTAATGTTTCAATAGGTCAAAAGAGTAAGAATTTCTGCCCTCCTGACTGGGCGCGCTGGCTCACACCTGTAATCCCAGCACTTTGGGAGGCCGAGGCGAGCTGATCACGAGGTCAGGAGATCGAGACCGTGACCGTCTGGCTAACACTGTGAAACCCCGTCTCTACTAAAAATACAAAAAATTGGCCAGGCGTGGTGGCGGGCGCCTGTAGTCCCAGCTACTCAGGAGGCTGAGGCAGAAGAATGGCATGAACCCAGGAGGCAGAGCTTGCAGTGAGGCAAGATCGCGCCACTGCCCTCCAACCTGGGTGACAGAGCGAGACTCCGTCTCAAAAAAAAAAAAAAAAAAAAGAGAATGTCTGCCCCCTTTTATACTACTTTTTTTTTATTTTTATTTTTCGAGACGGCGTCTCCTCTGTTGCCCAGGCTGGGGTGCTGTAGCATGATCTCAGCTCACTGTAATCGCCTCCTGGGTTCAAGCGATTCTCCTGCCTCAGCCTGCCACCACACCTGGCTAATTTTTGTATTTTTAGTAGAGACAGGGTTTCATCACGTTGCCCAGGCTGGTCTCAAACTCCTGACCTCAGGTGATCTGCCCATTTTGGCTTCCCAAAGTGCTGGGATTACAGGCATGAGCCACTGTGCCCACCCTATACTCTTAATAGGTAGAGAATCATTACTACTTGAATGAAGGCCACAGTAAATGAGGCAGGAGTACAAACAGAAGACCAGGTAGACCAACAGCAGTGAAGCACCTTATAAATACAATCTGTAGGGGGTTCAGTAAGGGACTTGATATTATGTAGTTTCTGAGCACAGACACCATTAGAAAAGGGCACGGAAGGTTCAATTCCTACAGACCATGGTGGAAGGGACGGTGTTCCTGGCCAAAGAAACTGCATGTACATGTCCATCCCACTGCCTTTCCAGGGTCTCATGCAGTATTCCTAGACAAATCCAGAACTGATTCCTTGCCCCTGAGCCTCTACTGTACTTTTATATCAAAGTTTAAAAGGATTCCTGTTCCTCTTGCTGTTTCACAAGTCACTCCTGTGGTCCCAACTCGATTTTAAGCTTTTGTTGTTGTTGTTGTTGTTGTTGTTTTTGAGACCGGGTCTTGCTCTGTCACCCAAGCTGGAGTGCAGTGGCATGATCTCAGCTCAACTGCAGCCTCTGCCTCCTGGGTTCCAGCAATTCTCCTGCCTCAGCCTCCTGGGTAGCTGGTATTACAGGCACATGCCACCACGCCCAGCTAATTTTTTTGTATTTTTAGTAAAGATGGGGTTTCTCTATGTTGGCCAGGCTGGTCTCGAACTCCTGACCTCAGGTGATCCGCCCACCTTGGCCTCCCAAAGTGCTGGGATTACAGGCATGAGCCACGGAGCCCGGCCTGATTTTAAGCTCTTTTAAGCCAAGAATGCAGTCATGCTTCCATTCTCTCCAAAACGTGATGGGGATCTGATGACGGCTTTTGCCCAAACTGTGGGAATAGTTCTGAGTTTCCAGAGCAAGCTTCACACCTTTCACTATGTTTTGATCACTAAGACTCAACCTAAAGAAGTCAATGCGTGACAGCTGCTTTTTCCCCATCCAGAAATTTGCTATACAGGGCTGGTCTTTCCCTTCCGGTCCAGAGTCCCAGTCTGGTTTAATAAGATCAGAATGTGTAGGGAAACGCATTCTCATACATTGCTATGAGAGTATAGTTAAGCACAATTTCTATGGACGAAGATTTGCAAACTCAAAATGATCTACTCCTTGATCCAGCATCCCGTAACTCTAGCAGCCCATTTGCAACACAGTAAAACAAAGAACACTTTCTTCAGGCGGGCACTGATTAAATCACAGCGGATCTCTGAGACGTATTAACTAGAAAAGCAAGGTAAAGAACAGTATGCATAGTGTCCCATCCATGCCCAAAATATTTCTGGAAGATCACACAAGGAAATGGTGACAGTGGTGGCCTCAGGGAAGGGAAAAAGGGTGGCTGGTGAACAGGGGTGGGAGACTAGCTTTTTACTGTTAAGTTTTGAATCATGTGCATGTATAATTTTTTTAAAGACTTATGCAACAAATAACTTCTTTAAAAGTCTTCAGCCCCAGTACGGTGGCTCAGCCTGTAATCCCAGCACTTCGGGAGGCTGAGGCAGGAGGATCGCTTGAGGCCAGGAGTTTGAGACCAGGCCAGCCTGGGCAACACAGCAAGACTCCATCTCTACAAAAAAAAAAAAAAAGGTTTAAGAGCCAGGCATAGTGGCACATGCCTGTAGTCCTAGCTATTCGGGAGGTGAGCCAGGATGGCTTCAGCCCAGGAGTTTAAGACTGCAGAGGCATATGCACCACTGCACCCAGCCTGGGTGACCCAGTGAGACCCCCATCTCCTAAAATTTTTAAAAAATGTAAGGCCAGGCATGGTGGCTCACGCCTGTAATCCCAGCATTTTGGGAGGTTGAGGCGGGTGGATCACTTGAGGCCAGTAGTTTGAGATCAGCCTGGGCAACATGGTAAAACCTGCCTCTACTAAACATACAAAAATTAGCCGGGCTTCATGGCATATACCTGTAATCCCAGCTACTTGGGAGGCTGAGGCAGGAGAACTGCTCGAACCCGGGAGGCGGAGGTTGCAGTGAGCCAAGATGGCTCCACTGTACTCCAGCCTGGGAAATAGGTGATACTCCATCGCTAAAAAAAAAAAAATTAAAAATCTACAAGAGGAGGAAAACAAAAATGGGACATCAAGCCAGACATGTAGGAAAAAAATTTTTTAAAGTCTTCATCATTGTGGCAAAAAAAACCCTGCCCTTAAAGACCCAGAAACCTAAGGTTTAAAGAGATGAGTGACCCCTCAATTGTTTGTTCCTCTGAGAACAGACTGTGTCTTTCACCTGCTTTTTAAGTCCTCTTCCCAAGGTCTGGCCCGATGTTTGGTCTCAATGGTTGTGTAATGTCTTTGAATGGATGAAATTTACTTCCCTACCAAAAAGTAAAGCATTCTCCAAATGCAAGCAATTGTGAAACAGTGATAAAGGTCGAAGGGGAGGCAGCACGGCTGAGAGCTGCTTTTGCCTCATATATTCATTCACCTGCATAACTGAGCACCCACGTGCATGGATGTGTACCATGTCCAGACTGTGAGATGTGGACCTGCCTCCCAGTGTACCAGGAGAGACGAGACCATACACAAAGAACCACTGGATAGAAAAGCTACATGAGTTTTTAAATAGGGAATTTCTGAAGCAGTTTACTACTGACAGCTGAAAACCACTGGCTTGACCACGTACACAAAGGCTGCAATTTCAGAGGGATCTTTCATGTATTTAGTAAAACCTAGGGAAATGAGGAAGGCAGCGCAGTTGATAAAGACTTGTAGGTACACCTTGGCCCCAGAGAGGCAGGTGGATGCTGGTGGAGAACATCACTTAAATTAGCCGCCTCCTTCTTGGCAATCCTGTTATCTACACCATAGGAATCCAGTCTTTAGCTGGATATAACCACTCATTCACTTATTCATTCAGCAAGTATTTACTGAACAGCCTAGTCTGTGCAGACCTATGTTAACTGTCTCCAGCACACTCAATCCATGACATTAAAGTTACAGTTTTGGCCTTTGTGCATTAGCAATGACAGGTCCTCACTCTTACCACAAAGCTTGGCCTCTCAAGTGGAGAGATAATCATTCGTTTTATAGCAAGAAGTACAAAGATTCTCTGCAGACAAAACCAGTTAGCCAAGGGACCACACCATGCGTACACGTAAAAGTTTGATGGATCAGAAGAAATATGTACCAGGGAATCAAATGTAGCCAGCCCACATACTAACAAACATCAAAGCAAGCCTAGTCAGATTGAGTCCCATTTGAACAATCTTTATAAAGGTTTCTTCATGTTATTTACAATTCAAAGTAAATTTACTTTATAAACAGCTAGGGAATTCTTTATTTAGTAATATCCTAACATAAAAGTTCGCATAACTGCTTCTGTCAAACCATGATACCGAGCTTTATGACAACCCAGAAATAACTAAGAGAAGGCAAACATAATACCTTAGAGATCAGGAAACATTTACACAGTTCAACTGTTTAAAAATATCTCAACATTCAGCCAGTGAGTAGCGTGAATGCCAGCAGACACAGTATACAGGTCCTTCAGGGAGGCGAGAGACCTTTCGACTGGTCTGCAGGTGCCTCCAAATGCTGGTCCTGTGGAACTTCTTTCTGAGTCTCGTTCTCTTCCAACGCAGTCTGTGGTCTGACACTCAACTGTTCGGATTTCCAGGAATCGTGACTACCTTCATGTTGCTTAAAAGACCAGATGTAAGTATCACACTGGTGTTATTATTTTCACTCAATTAATTGGCTAAAGATATATAACTAAGCACATTCTGTCACCGAGTGAAAAATTTAGCACTAATATCTCAGATCCAATTCTACTATAACAAATAGTAAACATGATTTTAAAAAGTCTATAGAACCACAATTTCAAAAGCCCTAATGAGGACTCACTTGTTTCAAGTAGCACTCATTACCACAAAATTCTAGTATATTCAGTGTAACAGTATGTGACCTGGAGTTTAAGAACATAAGCCAAGGTTAGGGAAAGAAAACCAAGTCTCTCTTTAACTTCCATCAGATTGGCAACTCTGGTCAACTCTCTGCATCTGCAGGTTCTACATATGCAGATTCAACAAACCACAGATCAAAAATATTTTAGCAGTAAATAAATAAAATAAAAAATAACAATAAAAAATATAAATTTTTTAAAATAGAGTATAACTACTTACATAGCATTTACATTGTGTTATGTAAGTGATTTAGATATGATTAAAGTATATGGGAGGATATGTGTAGGTTATATGCAAAAACTACAGCACTTTATAAAAGGGATTTGAGCATCCGTGAATTTTGGTATCCACAGGGGCCCTAGCACCAATCCCCTGTGCATACTGAGGGACAACTATAAACCCAGTAACAATTTTAACAATGAACTACTCACAGTCCTTGCTTCGCCAACTCGTCTTAAAATGACACCTTCTGCCAATAAAGCCTTCCCTGTTTCCACAAATAACTTCTCTTCATCTGTTTCTCCAAGTTTCTGCAGCTCGGTGTACTTCTCCACAAACCTGTAATTCCAAGCAGTCACATTTTAGGTCTGTTTGTAAGCGTTGTTAAGACACGCTGTTACACAGTATCAAATGGATAACGAAATCCTTAAAAAATAATATGAATAGCCTAGGACTTATAAAATGGCTTACCGTTGACAGGTAGACTTGAAGTTTGGATTGAACAGATCAAAAGCTCTTTGACCAGACCCATACACTGAATAAAACTTCCTAGAAAATGCAAACAACGTAATATAAATCGGATTATAGACTGTGAATGAGAATAAAAGAAATAAAGAATAAGTGCTAGTTCCTGAGGAGTTAAGTACAGTACAACCCACAAAGCCTAAGCTGGACAGTTTTGTTTTTTTAGATAAGTAATGCACACATGCACATGGTAAATACATCAAATAGCACAAAAGGGTGGCCAGTGAAAAGTAACACTCCCTCCCATGTCTGCACCCCAGCCCCCCAGTTCCCTTCCCAGGAAGCAACACTAACCAATTTCTTATATATCCATCCAGAAATATTCCACTAATATACTAGCATATATGCACTATCATTCCCTGTCCCCAGCCACATTTTTAACCCAAAGAACAGTAAACCTTGCTCTACATCTCGCCTTTTTAAAAACTGAGGTATGGCTATGCACAGTGGCTCATGCCTATAATCCCAGCACTTTGGGAGGCTGAGGCAGGCAGATTACTTGAGACCAGGAGTTCAACATGGTGAAACCCCATCTCTACTAAAAACACAAAGAAATTAGCAGGCATGGTGGCATATGCCTGTAGTCACAGCTACTTGGGAGGGTTAGGTGGGAGAATTGCTTGAATCCAGGAGGCAGAGGTTGCAGTAAGTGGAGATCGCACCACTGTACCCCAGCCTGGGCGACAGAACGAGACTCTGTCTCAAAAAATAATAACAAAATAAAAATAAATAATAAAAACTGAGATAAAATTCACACATCATAAAATTAACTCCCCCTCCCCCCCCCAAAGAGACAGGGTCTCACTGTGCCACCCAGGCAGGCAGCAGTGCTGTCATCATAGCTCACTGCAGCCTCAAACTCCTGGGCTCAAGCAATCCTCTTGCCTCAGCCTCCTGAGTAGCTGGAACTACAGGTTCGCAGCACTACCATGCCTGGCTAAGTTTTAAATTTTTTTGTAGAGATACAGTCTCACTATGTTGCCCAGGCTGGTCTTGAACTGCTAGCCTCAAGAGATCCTCCCACCTTGGCTTCCAAAAATCCTGGGCTTACAGGTATGAGCCACTGTCCCCAGCCCAAATTTAACATTTTTCAGTGTGTAATTAAGTGACATGTAGAAAACTCACAAAGCTGTGCAACTAGCACCTCTATCTAGTTCCAAAATACTGTCATCACCCCCAAAGGAGGCACTGTATCTGAATAGTCACTCCCCATTTCTCCTCCCTACATCTTGCCTTATCAGTGCATGGAGATTGTTTCCAGTCCTTTGCTACTCTAAACCGTGCTGCAATCATTATCTCTTTATAATTTTAGCGCACCATGTAAATAAGTCTGTGGCATAAATTCACAAATGTAGTATTACTGGATCAAGGTATGTGCCTTTGTAATTAAGCCTTCCAAATTGCCAAAATGCTTTCCAAAGCGGCCGCACCAATTTACATTCACATCGGTAATATATGAGTGCCTATCTCCGCACACCCTGACCAAATGACATTCTCCAGCTGAGCAGGGAGGCTCATACATATAATCCCACCTGCTTGGGAAGCTGAGGCAGGAGGATCTTTTGAGGCCAGAAGCTCACCACCAGCTTGGGCAACATGGTGAGACCTGAGACCCTGTCTCTAAAAGAAAAAGAAACAAAACAAAACGAAACCAAAAAAATATATATACACACACACACACATACACATACACACACATACACATGAGCCAGCTGCAGTGGCTCACACCTGTAATCCCAGTGAAAAAAAATATATATATATATATTTAGACCAAGTGTGGTGGCTGATGCCTGTAATTCCAGCACTTTGGGAGGCCAAGGCAGGAGGATCACTTGAGGCCAGGAGTTCAAGACCAGCCTGGGCAATATAGTGGGACCCCATCTCTACAAAAAAATTAAAAATGAGCCAGGAATGGTGGCATACACCTGCAGTCCCAGCTACTCAGGAGGCTGAGGTGGGAGGATCACTTGAGACCAGGAGGTCAAGGCTGCAGCGAGCCATGATAGGCGCCACTACATCCCAGCCTGGGTGAGATCCTGTCGCAAAAAAAAAAAAAACACACACACACGTTCTCCAACTTTTTGATCTTAGCCAACCTGATAGGTAAGAAACCAGAACTCTTTATAGTTTTAATTTGCTTTTCTTTTGAAAGAGACTGGACATCTTTTCGAGTTTAAAAGCAAACTGAATTTCCTTTACTGTGAACTCTCCAAGTTCTTTGTCCGCTTTTTAATTTGATGGCTGCTATGGACTAAATGTGTCCCACCAAAATTAGTATGTTGAAATCCTAATCCCCAATGTGATGGTATTTAGAGAGGGAGCCTTTCGAAGGTAATCAGGTCGTGGTAATCAGCCCTCATGATGCGATTAATGCCCCTATAAGAGATAGGAGAGCTTGCTTCCATTCTCTGCTCCTCTCAATGTGAGGAATCAGGAAGACAGTCCTACCCAGAACCTGACCCTACTGGCACCCTGATCTCAGACTTCCCAGCATCTGGAACATTGGAAAGATGTTCCAATGGAAAGACATTTCGTTTGTTTATAAGCCACCTGGTCTAGGGTAATTTGTTATAGCAGCCCAAACTATGACAGTGGTCTCTTTCTTAATGATTTCTAAGCAAACTTTGTAGCCACATACATAGAAAATTAGTCCTTTGTCATACTGCAAAAGTCCATTGCAAAGATCTTTCCCAGTTTGTTGGCTGTCTTTTGATTTTGCTTATGGCACTTTTTTATACAGAAAATTTTAATATTTTCTTTTATGGCTTCGGAGTTTTACATCATGCTTAAAAAGACCTTTATCACTCAGATGATTTTTTTAATTCTCCCATGTTTTCTTCCAGTACTGTTATGATCTCACTTTTTACACTTAGGTTTTAATACATCTTTTTGTTTGTTTCATTTATTTTGTTGTAAGTTCGTTTTTTTTTTTTAAGAGATGGGGTCTTGCCATGTTGCCAGGCTGTTCTGAGTGCAGTGGCTATTCACAGGTACAATCATAGTGTACTACAACCTTGAACTCCTAGACTCCAATGATCCTCCTTCCTCAGCCTCCCAAGTAGCTGGAACTACTGGCATGCACAACCACTCTATAAGCTTTTTTAAATATCAAAAACACCAAAAAAAAAAGAGGGCCACAAAGATAAAGCTTCAATAAATTATATAAATATAAGATATTTTGGCATTAATAGAAATTATTTTTATATGTTCTGACAACAGTAAAAAATTTAAAAATAAAAAAAGAATTTAAAGAAATAATATTTAACAGGCTGGGCATGGTGGCTCATGCCTGTAATCCCAGCACTTTGGGAGGCTGAGGTGGGTGGATCACTAGAGGTCAGGAGTTCAAGACCAGCCTGGCCAACATGGTGAAACCCCGTCTCCCTAAAAATAAAAAAAATAAAAAAAATAAAATTAGCCGGGCATGGTGACACATGCCTGTAATCCCAGCTACTCGGGAGGCTGAGGAGAACTGCTTGAACCCGGGAGGCGGAGGTTGCAGCGAGCTGAGATTGAGCCACTGCACTCCAGCCTGGGAGAGAGAGACAGAGCAACACTCTATCGCAAAAAAAAAAAAAAAAAAAGTAGTATTTAACAAGAGAGACCAGTAAACTATTCCACATTCTCCCATCATTTATCACCCAGTTCCAATGCTATCTACAGCAGAAGCACAAATGATTTTTTTTTTTAATTTTTTTTATTTCTTTATTTTTGAGACGGAGTCTCACTCTGTCGCCCAGGCTGGAGTGCAGTGGTGCAAACTCGGCTCACTGCAACCTCCACTTCCTGGGTTAAAGCGATCCTCCCACTTCAGCCTCCAGATTAGCTGGGACTACACATGCACGCCACCACGCCTGGCTGATTTTTGCATTTTTAGTAGAGATAGGGTTTCACCATGTTGCCCAGGCTGCTTTCGAACTCCTGACCTCAAGTGATCCACCCGCCTCAGCCTCCTAAAGTGCCGGGATTATACCTGAGAGCAAAGCACAAATGATTTTAATGTATCAATGAACCACAAAGTGCATGCAATGGGTCTGAGAAGAAAGGTGCTGAAAAAGCATCTAATCTCCTTAAAGATCTCATGTCCTATGCCGAAAATTTCCAAGTATAGCAAGAATATACTTGTCCTGCTACCTTAAAAGAGTGCTGGGGTTAGGGGTCCCAATTGGCCTGGGCCCCAATTCAGAACATAATAACCTTATAAATTCCATTTTCTAGCATCCTGAAATAACAGTAAGAATAACGGATGTGTATTATCAAAGTAAATTAGACACATTCATTGGTCTAAATATTTAAGAGAAAAAGGAACTAGACAAATTCTACGTACTAAAAGCTAACTAACATCAGTATTCAAGGGGAGGGGCTTTGTCAGTAAACTCCTAGTGAGAGATTTACCACTTATTTAGATCTCAGATAAATATATAGGGATGCTAAATGTGGCCATAGAAGTGGTTTCTAGCCTACCGTTCCTGAAATTTTTTCAGAAAACTAATAAAACTCTGATGGCCATTCTCCAAACAGTCCCAATTCTGGCCCTCCACCATTCCTCTCCAAGGAATTTTCTTGCATTTTTCTCCACCAGCCTCGTAGTTCATCTGTTCATTAATCCATTAGCTTCTTCAGTCAAGAGACAATTAACAAGCAACTTATATGTCACACATTGGGCTAGGCACTGAAGTTACAGGAATGAATATGACAATGCCTGGCCCATGACAGTGCTTAATGAATGTTTGTTATTGAATAAAAACAGGGCATTTGTAATGTAGAGCTATTAAAGACAAGCTAAGGCCACAACAGGGGCAGTATGAACAAAGTTCTCAGGGCATACAAAAGGGGAAACATGAAAACTGACTGGCAGCAGAAAAGTAGTCCCAAAAGAGTTCTGACATCTATTTTTTTTTTTTTTTAGTATGAAAAAAATAGAGAACTTTAAAGATATTGTTAAGAAGGTTGCTAGGAGGCTGGGCACGGTGACTCACACCTGTAATCCCAACACTTTAGGAAGCCGACGCGGGCAGATCACAAGGTCAGGAGTTCGAGACTAGCCTGACCAACATGGTAAAACCCCATCTCTACTAAAAATACAAAAATTAACCAGGCGTGGTGGCGTGCGCTTGTAATTCCAGCTACTCAGGAGGCTGAGGCAGGAGAACTGCTTGAACCCAGGAGGTGGAGGTTGCATCGAGCCGAAATTACACCACTGCACTCCAGCCTAGTTGACAGAGTGAGAAGCCATCTCAAAAACAACAACAACAACAACAACAACAAAGAACGTTGCTAGGAAACCATTAGAAGCACATTTTCTGTGACTATTTAAGTTTTGGGAAAAGGAGAGTGAAGGAGGGAAGAAGATTAAAGAATGAATATTTCTACTAGTTTCAACCCCTCATTTGCACTTTGAAAGATAACTCAGAAAAAGAGAGTTGAGTTTACTAAAAAAGACTTTCCCAAACCCTCTAAGCCTAAAGGCAATGAAGCCAGCAAAAAGAAAAAGTGGGTAGATTTGAATACATAAAATACTTCAGTGCCTAGCACAATGTTTAGCACAATGCTTACCATATAGAAGGCACCAAAAAAATTAGTGGAATGAAATAACCAACTTCTATAAATTAAACAAGCATTATTAACAACAAATAACATAAAAATAAATGTCTGGAGTGTGTGTCAAAGACTTAGTATCTTCAATTCAATAAAGAATTCTTACTGATCAATAATAACAATTATTAAAATAGATAAAGAAGACAGATATTTCAAAAATAAATTCAAATGGCCAATAATCGTGAAAGTAGAGAAACTTGTCAAAGAAACAGAAATTAAAATCTCTAGACACAATTACTGGTTGTTTTTTTTCCAAGACAGTCTTGCTCTGTCGCCCAGGCTGGAGTGCAACCTCACTGCAACCTCCGCCTCCCAGTTTCAAGCTATTCTCCTGCCTCAGCCTCCTGAGCAGCTGGGATTACATGAGCGGGCCACCACACCCAGCTAATTTTTTAATTTTTAGTAGAGACAGGGTTTCATCATGTTGGCCAGGTTGGTTTCGAACTCCTGATCTCGTGATCCACCCGCCTGGGCTTCCCAAAGTGCTGGGGTTATTATTTTTAAACTACCTAGATCAGCCAGGTGTGGTGGCTCATCCCTATAATCCCAGCACTTTGGGAGGCCAAGGCAGGCGGATCATCAGGTCAGGAGATCGAGACCACTCTGGCTAACACGGTGAAACACCGTCTCTACTAAAAATACACAAATTAGCTAGGCGTGGTGGCGGTCGCCTGTAGTCCCAGCTACTCGGGAGGCTGAGGCAGGAGAATGGTGTGAACCCAGAAGGCAGAGCTTACAGTGAGCCGAGATCGCGCCACTGCATGCCAGTCTGGGAGACAGAGTGAGACTCCGTCTCAAAAAAAAAAAAAAAAAAAAAACTACCTAGATCAGGACCCTGTGTCTTTTGGAGACAGGGTCTCCCTCTGTTGCCCAGGCTGGAGTGCAGTGGTGCAATCTCAGCTCACTGCAACCTCCACCTTTCTAGGTTCAAGCAATTCTCCCACCTCAGCCTCCAGAGTAGCTGGGACTACAGGCACCCACCACCATGCCCGGCTAATTTTTGGTACTTTAGTCAAGACGGGGTTTCACCATGTTGCCCAAAGTGGTCTCGAACTCCTGAACTCAGGCAATCTGCCCGCCTCAGCCTCCCAAAGTGCTAGGATTACAGGCATGGGCCACCATACCTGGCCCAGAAAAAAAATTCTTAAATAATCATTACCAATACTGACAAGGATAAAGTAAGAACTCTCAGAAACTGCTAATCAGAGTGTAAACTAAGACAACTCCTTTTTTTTTTTCGGTAGAGAGAAGTCCTGCTATGTTGCCCAGGCTGGTCTCAAACTCCTGGGCACAAGCTATCCTCACCTACGTCTCCCAAAGCACTGGGATTATAGGCACAAGCCACCACATCCAGCCTGTGATTTCTTCTTTATGCTTTCCTCGTGTATCTAAATTTTCTACAAGTAGCATGTGTTGCTTTCAGAACAAAAGAGGAAATACTCTTGCCACTGAGCTTAAGAAAAAAAGAGAAAAGGGATGCTAAAAAAATAAAGAAAGAAAGAACACATGATTTTCCTTTAAATTCCTAGTGATTTGTCTCACTCTGTCGCCCAGGCTGGAGTGCAGTGGTGCAATCTTGGTTCACTGCAACCTCCACCTCCCAGGTTCAAGCAATTCTCCTGTCTCAGCCTCCCGAGTAGCTGGGACTATAGGCACCCACCACCATGCCTGGCTAATTTTTGTATTTTTAGTAGAGACGGGGTTTCACCATATTGGTCTGATTCATCTCGAACTCCTGACCTCAGGTGATCCGCCCGCCTTGGCCTCCCAAAGTGTTGGGATTACAGGCGTGAGCCACCGCGCCCGGCCTCTCTTAGACTTTTAAGCATCCTTTCATCTGAGTGGCTTCAAAGATCCGGACTACTAGATCCATAGACCACGTTCCTCCTATCTCCACTCCTGGAGAAGGCAGGCATAATGATCACCATAAGCTTGGAGTCAGAGATGTGATTCTCAGATCTGCCACCCTCCTATGTATTTAGTAATTACAAGAAGTTAGCTAATTTCCTGGAGCTTCGTAGTCTCCTTGAATAAAATGGAAACAACAATACCTTCCTTGTAAGTTAGAGTAAGGCCTTTAGAGAATGATAATGCTTGCAAAGAGCTTAGTACAGTGCCTGGCCCAAAGCAGATGCCCAGAAACAGGCAGCTGTAATTGCAATGATCTTTCAGTTGCTGGGCTCCAGATTCTACTTTTCAGAACTTCAGTTTCACTATGGGGAAGGGGTGCTGACTCCCTAATTTGGCTAGATAAGCCTTCTCCACCGGGCAAGCCCCTGACTCAATTTCATATGTGAATTCCCAGACTGCTACCGAAACCTCCCCTTCTTCAGTTCTGTTGCCTCCTGTCCACTACAGGGCTGAGCACTCACGCTCTAATCTGATCCTCGTGGTACCAGATGTCCTGGATGGAAGCTTTGGCTTTGCCATATCGCAATCGGGGTCTTTGGAAAACGGGCTCCCTCAGCGGGGGAAAGGCGTCATATACGTCCAACCACAGGGGTTTCTCCTTCAGCACCCCGGCCCGAATCAGGTTCCGAGTCCTTAGAGAGGGAACAGAACGAAACTGGGTCACTTGCAGTAGCCTGCCAAAGCCCCTGAATCAGTCTAGCACAGCTTGGGACATTAAAGGTATTACCCGGTCTGCAACACAGATCGGGGGAGGACTGCTCCCCACCTACAGGGAAGGTCTGTCCACATCCCAAATCAAACTAACAACGCTCAGGGGTTAAATCCCTCTATCTTCTTTTGTGCGTCCCACCCACGTTCGGTCACGGAAAAATGCAAGAGCGGTCTAGTCAGGCCCTTCCTCCCTTCCTCTTCCCAGAGACCTCCACTCGGGGAGAGGCGGCTGCAATAATCTTTAACATGACACATAAACTCAAGGAGAGGCATCCTCAGGCACAACTATTCCGAGCCAGAAGAAAACATGAGAGTCTCACCCAGCTCAGCCCCCGCACCCTGCAGAACGCCTCGCCCTGCTCAGGTCCGCCCCAAGGAAGAGCGTGACCAGCTGAGAACCCCAGCCTGGGGGAAGCACCCTTAGCCCACCGTGCCTCGGAGCACACACCGAGAGAAGACGCTCCCTACGGTTTCCAGCCGGCTACCTGCCATGATCTGCGCCTGGGATCAAGCGTGACTAGCTGCTACCGGAACCGGAAGCGGCTGCTCCAGTAAAGGGCGCATAAGTTGCTGGCCGAGTCGAGGATCACTGTGCTTTTACCACAGCCCCTGCGGGAGAGCGGCGCAGGCAGAAGCAAGTGATAGGCCGAACGGGAGCGCTCCGAGGTTACTTGCCAGGTTCAGGCAGGAGCACTCGATAGCAGAGCCAAAAGGGAGGGAGCGAGCCAAAGCCGGACAGAAATAATAAATGACCGAGCTGGGGGAGGGATTCATTATGGTGGTTGCTTTACTCTCTGTCGCCTTGTTGAGCCAACTCCTCTGAAAAGGTGGAGCCATGCGGAGGAGAAGTAGTGGGGCAGAGCGGGGGTGAGGCGCAGCCTACGGTCCTGGGGAAGCCAACAAAGGCCGAGATTTGAGGTCACCAGCTCTAGGCCCAGGCTGAGCCTAATGTTGTTCAGAGTCACAGACTACGCAGAAGAAAACGAAGGCCGGAGAGGGGCCGTCACTTGCCCAGCGTCGTGCTAGATTTCGGGCCTCCGCCTCTGGCTGTGTAGTGCTCCCCCTAAGCACCTCGTCTCCGGAGTGCCACCTGCATCCACGCTAACTGGGATGCTGGCTGCAACTCGTGTTTCCCGCGGCCGGCGTCGCGGGCTACCTCCTCCTTGGAACTCGAAAAGTGAAAGTGTCCGGAACAAACGCCGAGAAGGAAACGAAAAAATCTGCAGAAAGTCATCTCTCAGTGTTAAACTGTAAAAAAATATAAACTGTGTGTAGCGTATACCCTTTGACCCAGTAATCGTATTTCGGGGAAAGAATCCCGTGGAAATTAAAACATCAATTCATGAGGATGTTTGCTCAAGGATCATCATTGCAGCATTGTTTGTAGTGGGAAAAAAATCTATCAGATGAGAAATGGCTGGAAAATTATTGTTCATACTTTCTTTGAAACCCTATGCAGCTATTAAAATGAATGAGCTAGATCCGTATGTATTTACCTAGGTTAACGTACACGACTTATGTTTAAATGAAAGACGAAGTGGCAAAGAAACATGTTTAATGGAATCTCAACTTGTTAGGAAAAAAAAAAAAGAAACACCTCTATATATGTTTGTGTTTGAGGATAGAAATTCTGCAGAAGGACACCCAAGGCTGTGAACATTGGGTATCTCGGAGTGTAACTGCAGGCAGGGAAGGGAGAATTTTTTCTTTATACGTGCTTCAGAGTTTGACTTGTAAAGAGATGGTATTCATATTTGAACTTTTAATCCAATGAATGTTTTGAATCACACACAATGTCTCCTGGGAGCCTAGTCAAGTCATGCTAGAGTCCTCCCACTCAGAGGCTGGTGAGGGGGAGGAAGGGACTGTTTGATGAGTACTTACTACTTGTGTGTGTTATCTTACTGAATCCACATACCTTCCCATAAGGTAGCTATTAACATCCTCATTATAGATGAGAAAGCAAGGCCTCAGGAAGTTAAACTTGTCTGATAAGCAACTGATACAGCCAGCCTGGGGGGGCGGGGCAGACAGGGCCCTTTCCAGGACCTCACAATGCTGCCTAAGCTATGCCTAAAGCTGGAGGCTGGTAGGGTCAAGAGTCCAGCAGAAGGCTGCTCCCCCGCATCCCCCGCCCCCCTCTCCACAACGCGCGCGCGCGCGCACACACACACACACACACACACACACACAGCAGGAATCCAATGATTTGAGGTCCAGGGCTAACCTGCGGTGGATTTCGCTGCTGCCTCCAGATCCTCTGAAAGAGAAGAGAGCACAGCTCTGGCCTCAGGCCAAGTGTAAAGGCTGTAGTCTCCCAGCCCTCAGGAGGTCTAAAAGGCCATGCTCCCAGCTAAATATAGTCTTCCCAGGCCTCCTAACAACTTTCTAATTCTGTCCCAGCCAGCACTATCTGCCAGCCCAGATTACAGGCACGCTTGTCTTCTCCCACCAGGAACTGCTACTGTAGGTTAGTGCAGTTACTGCAGCTAAAGAGTTAAAGGGTTTATTCTTAAGAACAAGGAGGGGGAACAAAGACCCAAACCCTCAACAGGGGAAGAACTGCAAGGTAGAAATGTTCTCTCTAATCTTGGGGTGGTCCCTTCCTCTTCCAAGCCTTTGAAGTTTGCCTTTCCACCCTGATTCTGTGACTGAGAGCAGAATATTGGTGGGCAGACTGTGGGTACTTTAGGGATAACAGCCTTCCAAGGCTGCACAAGAAGTACACACCCAAGAAGCATTCATTCATAATACAGGAGGGAGTTGTTGGGCATCAGGGGGCAGGCAGGATGGACATCTGAGACTGTCTTCTTGAGTAGGGACCACAGCCGCCCAAGGCTGTGAGGGGCTGGGGCACTACCGTGCCGCAGGAGGTACCAAGGAACCTCAAGTGTCTCGTTCAGTTGTTCAACCACCTGCTGCCATAGGTAATGTCCTGATAATCTTACAGATAAGGAAGTGGTGCTTGTAAACTCTCACAAAGGCCATGTTCCTTCCACTACAACACCACTCAGCCTCATATTAATCCCACTGTCTCACTGTAGATGTGCCTACTAATTGCATCACTCTGGGCAAGTTATGTAACTTTTCAAGCCTCTGTTTCTCCAACAGTTAAAATGTGGAGCTGGGTTCAGTGGCTCATGCTTGTAATCCCAACATTTTGGGAGGCCAATGTGGGAGGATTGCTTAAGCCAGGAGTTCCAAACCAGCCTGGGCAAAATTAGCCAGGTGTGGTGGTGCATGCCTGTAGTCCCAGCTACTCAGGGGACTGAGGTGGGAGGATGGCTTGAGCCCAGGAGTTCAAGGTTGCAGTGAGCCATGATCACACCACTGCACTCCAGCCTGATCAACAGAGCTGAGACCCTGTCTCAAAAATAATAATAACAATAATATGGATGGCAGTGTCAACTATCTTTGTGGCTTGTGGCAAAAGTAAAAGAGATCATTCATGTAAAGCACTATTCACAGCACCTGGGACATAGTGAGTGCCTGTGAGCAGCGACACGCCTGGTGACTGTAACGGCATCGCTATTGCTGTTGTGCTGTGTCATCCACCCATTGCCACCTGGACTGCAGCATTTTGATAATATTTCACAGATTGCCTTACTGTTTTACTTTCTTGTTAGATGATCCATTCATTCCAGAAGCATGTAAACACCTCCCTGACTATTCTGAGTCTTAGAGAATCCAACTGTCCAGTAGGGAAGACAGAGGCAAATACACACATATAAAGTTATGTATGAAGTTTGCTAGGCCAGCCCTAACACCACTTGCACACAGAGTGGGTGGCTTAAACACAAATTTATTTTCTCCCTGTTCTGGAGGCCAGAAGTCCAAGATCAAGGTGTCTGCAAGTTTAGTTTATTGTGCACATGGCTAGTTTCTCCTTGCCTTGGAGACAGCTTTCTTCTCCCGCGTCTTCACATGGTCTTTCCTCTTTGTGGGAAGGTTATGTCCTAATCTCTTCTTATTAGGACACCAGTCTTATTGGATTAGGGCCCACCCTACTGACTTCATTTTTAACTTAATTATCTCTTCAAAGACTACCTTCTATTATAGTCACATTCTGAGGTACTGAGAGTTAGGACCTCAACATACGATTTTCAGGGAGACACAACTCAGCCCCTAACATTGATCAGTAAGTGCTGAATAGTTCCCATTTGCCCAAGCAGTTCCACACCCACTCTCTGCTGTCCTTCGCCCTGCTCTGTGCCTCGGGAGGCTGGCTTCTGTGGCCTGCATCCACCAGCTCCTTGCCCTCTGCTTCTGGCTGGATTCCAGTTGGTACTGCCAACTGGCTCCCTCCTGGAACATAAAGTTCTAGAACACAAAATCACAGCTCTCTCACCAGGTTCCAGCCACCGTCCCTCTCCTGCCCCTTCAAGCCTAGACATAGTTGGCAAGCTGTGCCCCTCTGTTATTAACCATGGGGTCTAGGCCATCCCTTGTGGCTTCCCATCACTCTGCCCACATCTTTGTGACAATGCCCTTATTTAAATAGCGCGTGGAGGTCAGGCGTGGTAGCTCATGCCTGTAATCCCAGTACTTTGGGAGGCCGAGGCGGGTGGATCACCTGTGGTCAGGAGTTTGAGACCAGCCTGGCCAACATGGCGAAACCCCGTCTCTACTAAAAATAAAAAATAATAATAAATAAATAAATAAATAAATAAAATTAGGCGGGTGTCATGGCACATGCCTGTAATCCCAGCTACTTGGGAGGCTGAGGCAGGAGAATCACTTGAACCCAGGAAGCGGAGGTTGCAGTGAGCTAAGATTGCACCACTGCACTCCACCCTGGGTAACACAGCAAGACTCCATCTGAAAAATAAATAAATAAATAGTGTGTGGGAATTTGTCAGACAAAATGAGGAAGAGCATCATCCCCAATAGTGGAACAGCTTTGTGAAACTCCCAGCATATTGAAGAAATCATGAATGCTGCTACTCATCTATGGCAGACAGCTAAAATCAGGGAGCAATTAGCTTTAAAGGGAGAAAAGCAATACAGTATATTCAATACGCAGTTTAAGAATTATATCAGGCCAGCTGTGGAGGACCATGTCTGTAATCCCAGCACTTTGGGAGGCCGAAGTGGGAGGATCACTTGAGGCCAGGAGTTTGAGACCAGCCTGGCCAACATAGCGAGACCTTGTCTCTACAAAAAAAAAGAAAAGAAAAGAAAGGAAAAAGTTAGCCAGTGCAGTGGCACAAGCTGGTAATACTAGCTACTCATGAGGCTGAGAGAGGAGGATTGCTTGAGCCCGGGCGTTCGAGGCTACAGTGAACTATGATCGTGCCACTGCACCCCAGCCCGGGTGACAAAGTGAGAACTTTTCTCTAAAAGAGAGAGAGAGAGAGAGAGAGAGAGGATTATATCAGGATCAGTTAAAAATAAATAAATCAATAAATAATTATAGGCTTCATGAGTCTGAGCACCAGGAGGATGAAGGGCAGGGAGGGCTATTAAAGGAGGAGGCAGCCAGACACGGTGGCTCAAGCCTGTAATCCCAGCACTTTGGAAGGCCGGCGTGGGTGGATCATTTGAGGTCAGGAGTTCGAGACCAGCCT
The DNA here is from genome assembly GCF_002776525.5 of Piliocolobus tephrosceles. Classification (NCBI taxonomy): domain Eukaryota; kingdom Metazoa; phylum Chordata; class Mammalia; order Primates; family Cercopithecidae; genus Piliocolobus; species Piliocolobus tephrosceles. The sequence continues at coordinate 36,246,776 of NC_045449.1, read as the reverse complement.
GGCCAACATCATGAAACCCTGTCTCTACTATAAATACAAAAAGTTAGCCAGGCATGGTGGTGGGCGCCTGCAATCCTAGCTACTTGGGAGGCTGAGCCAAGAGAATTGCTTGAACCTGGGAGGTGGAGGTTGCAGTGAACTGAGATCGCACCCTTGCATTCCAATCGGGGTGACAGAGCAAGACTCCATCTCAAAAAAAAAGGAGGCAGAGTGCCTTCTCTTTCCTTCCGGCTGCGGGGCTTGTGCCCCTATTCTGAGAGTTCCCCTTCAGACCCCATTCCTAGGCTTCAAGGAACTGTCAAGTTCAGGTGGGAAAGCTTTTGGCCCCCAGCACACACTCAGTAAGATCGCGTGAATGCCCCGACCTGCTCCCTCCCTCCCTATGCTTATCTCTTTCAGGGCTCTGTATGTGTTGGAAGTCTGTTTACCTGTCTGAGTCTGGCTACAGGGGCCTTTTTGAGGGCAGGAACTAGGACTTTTAGCTCTGCCTCCCCACACCAGGCCTGGTGCTTGGCCCACAGCTCTTAATTAGAGTTTTCTAGTGAACAGCATGGATAAATAAAGCCAAGTTAGGACAAATGAGGATGCTGTCATCTCCACCTTCCTTTCACTGCCTGTCCACACCCGGCCCTCCCTCCCTCCCTCCCTCCCTCCCAGGCCCAGCTTTCCTTTGAGGCCTTCCCCAGATACACAGATAGGGAGAGAGCTGTGGATGAACGGAAATAATCCCCTACCTCACCATTCACTGCACATCGTGAGCATTTCCGGTCTGACTGTCCTGTGTGCCTCACTGACAGTTCTCTTTTACAGTCCCCTGGGCCTCAGCTTCATTTGTAAAGTGGGGATAATGATAGCACCTAGCAGAGGGTTTGTAGTGAGGCACCAGTGGGTTCATACCTGCTGAGTGCTTAAAACAGTACCCGGTGTATGGTAACTACTCAATAAATACGAGTGATGGTAATTTCTGACTACGCTTAAGAGCAACAATGTCCTTGAATTAAATCTCACCTGAGACTGGCTGCCATGACTCATGCCTGTAATCCAGCACTTTGGGAGGCTGAGGTGGGAGGATCAATTGAGCCCAGGAGTTTGAGAGCAGCCTGAGCAATACAGAGAGACCTTGTCTCTATTAAAAATCAAAAAATTAGCCAGGCGTAGTAGTAGGAGCCTGTGGTTCCAGCTCCTCGGGAGGCTAAGGTGGGAGGATCGCTTGAGCCCCAGAAGTCGAGGCTGCAGTGAGCTATGATTGTGGCACTGTACTCCAGCCTGAGTGACAGAGCTGAGACTTTCTAAAAAACAAAAAAAAAAAAAACGAAAATAACTCACCTAACAACATACAAGCTATTTTCCTTTCCTCTTTCCTTTCCTTTTTTTTCAGATGGAATCTCGCTCTGTCACCCAAGCTGGAGTGCAGCGGCACGATCTCGGCTCACTGCAACCTCCACCTCCTGGGTTCAAGTGATTCTCCTGCCTCAACCTCTTGAGTAGCTGGGATTACAGGTGCACGCCACCACGCCCAGCTAATTTTTGTATTTTTAGTAGAGACCAGGTTTCACCACGTTGGCCAGGCTGGTCTCGAATTCCTGACCTCAGGTGATCCACCCACCTCGGCCTCCCAAAGTGCTAGGATTTACAGGCGTGAGCCATCGTGCCCCCGGCCTACAAACTATTTTCATTTAGCTACCCACTCTTTTCTTCACCAAACCTGGGCTTGCCTCCAGGAAGAATCCAGTTCAGGAAGAGAAATAAGTACTTTACGCCCTGGGGGGCCTATGTCACTGTGACCAGAGGAAAAGGGGCCAGCTTGGCCTGGAGCAAGAAGCTGGCCTTTTATTGTTGGAATTCAAAGCCAGTTGGAATCACTCTGTGGGGTTTTGCAGCCCACCAAACCCCTTGAAGGTATACATTTCAGGGCCAGTGTGGGCCCTTCTCTTCCTGGGGAAGTCACAGCAACTCAGTCTTTAATATGCACATGAATTTGCTGCACATCTTGGAAAAATGCAGTGTGACTCAGTAGGTCTAGGTCTGCATTTCTAGCAACCTTCCAGGTTGATGCCAATGCTGCAAAATCTGCAGTTGGGATAACCAGCCCACCCAAGTATGCCCACGACTTTCCCAGTTTTGGCACTGAAAGTTCTGCATCCAGGGAAACCAGGACAGTTGGTCGCTGTATCCACAGACCACACTTTGAATGGCAAGGTCAGAGCAAAGAAGCATGTGCTGTTTGTACTGAGCTTCACAATTCCTCCTACTGGAGTCCCTGGAATAATCCTCTTGTCCTGATAAAGAATTGTGACCCTTTACTCTCTGGAAAGGACACCTGACTCCAAGCCTCAGCTCTTCAGGGTAGATGCTGGTTTTGTGGGGCCTGAAGCTTATCTAATCTTAGTGGCTCTCTTAAGAAAAAATCTGGCCAGGCGCGGTGGCTCACAGCCTGTAATCCCAGCATTTTGGGAGGCCTAGGTGAGTGGATCACCTGAGGTCAGGAGTTTGAGACCAGCCTGGCCAACATGGCGAAATCCCGTCTCTACTAAAAATACAAAAATTTAGCCAGGCATGGTGGCAGGGGGCCTGTAATCCCAGCTACTCAGGACGCTGAGGCAGGAGAATCGCTTGAACCCGGAAGGCGGGGGTTGCAGTGAGCTGAGACCATGCCATTGTACTCCAGCCTGGGCAATAAGAGTGAAACTCCATCTCAAAAAAAAAAAAAAAAAAAAAAAAAAAGAGAAGAAAAGAAAAAGAAAATATCTTTGTTTTGCAAATTTTACAAACCATATGACCATGTGAACAGAGTAAATTTCCCTCTGTCTCTTTGGCCTAAGGTCAAACAGGTGGTCACATCTTCCTTCTGGGAAAATCGTTCTGGGTGTCTCAGTGGCCAGTGACTGCCACTTCTGCAAGATGACCACCAGGTGGCAGTCGATTCACACAGCCCCTTTCACATGCCCGCCCTCTCCCACCTGGCCACCTCCAGAAATTTCCAACTCTTCCTCCAGCTGGTGCAGCCCATTAATCCAACAAATTAATCTATGCTGTGATAATGGTCATAAGGAGTTCATGTGCTTCTCTCTCAATAGCATATTTGCCATTTAATGGAAATGCTAAGAGATTGTTTTTAAAACTAGATAAAGAATGCTAATGGAGGCGTTCCAAGCACTCTGTTGGATCACGGATCACTGTGGTGATGTTTTTGAGCAAGTGGGCCCTTTCTGTGCTCCACAGATTGCATCTGTGCAGGGGTGCTGCATCTTAACCCCATCCCCCTGCATCCCAACCCGACCCTACCATGCTTAGTGTTTAGGTATCATCTCGGGAGCTCAGCTGCCTGGGTTCATATGCAGGTCCTACCACCTCTTACGGAGGGTAGATGTTGAGCAAGGCCTTTAACATCTCTCTGTGAAACACAAGTAGTAATACTGATTTCATATAATTGTTGTGAAGGACTCGGTGAAATAATGCATGTAAAGTACCCTAGGAGAGTGTCTGGCACACAATAAACACTCGATAAAGAGCTACCATCTTCATCATACCATACCTTGCCTGCCTCCTTCATTCTTCAGAGCAAATTCTCCTGTTTTTCCTCCAGACCCTATCTCCAACCAGTTGCTTCAAGAAAACAGAGGGAGGGTTGAGACCCCAGCCTGGTAATAACCAGGCCAATTCTTGTGGGCACAGCATTTTCCAGACCCATGATCGCCTTTCAAGTTGGGATTGATCCCTGAGGACATCAAAGCATCATCAAGATGGGGAAGGGGCCCTGGCTGGACCAGACTTCAGATAGTCCAGCTCTGCATTTTTGCAGAGGATAAATCTGCAGGTATCACCTTGTGGATACCAGGAGCTCAGCACTTGCAGATGAGCAAGCAGCGTGAAGGTAGGTGGCTAAGGCAGTCAATCTGGTCCAGCCTGTCCCTATCCCTGGACCCATAGCCATCTTTAACCAGGAGTCAGGGGCTCCAGCAGAGGCTTCATCTCCTGCACTCCTTGGTAGACCTGGTAAGCATTCTCCCTCTCTTTCTCTCTCTGATTACAGTCATCTCCAGTGTCATCTACACTAACAGGCAAAATGGTGTAAGGGTCTCAAACTTGCTGCCTATTAGAAGCACCTGGGATTTTACAATCTGATTCTCAGGCTAAATCCCAAACCAATTAAATCAGAATTTCTGGGAATGAGACCCACACATCAGAAATGATTCTAATGTACAGCAAGTTTGAGGACCAGTGTTCTAGAGCAGTGTTTCTCTAGCTTTAATGTGCATAGAAGTCACCTGAAGAGCTTGTTAAAATGCAAATTCCGATCCAGTAAGGCTGGGGCAGAGCCTGAGATTCTGTTTCTAACAAGCTCCCAGGTAATAAAGAATGTTGCTGGTCCATAGACCAAGCTGTGAGTAGTCAGATTGTGGAACTGTGGTTCTTAAACTTGAGCATGTATCAGAATGATCTGAAGGGCTTGTTAAACTGCACGCCCGTTTCAGATTCAGATCTGGAATGGGGCCTGATGATATGCATTCCTAACAAGCTCCCCGGGGATGGCGATGCTGCTGGTCCACAGAGCACACTTTGAGCAGCAGGGGTGCAGAGGAGGCAACACAAGTTTTAGAGTCAGGCAGCCCTCGGCCTCCTTTTCTGTCCTCATGACATTCTAGCTCTGTGATCTTGGATAAGTTACTTAACGTCTCTGAACTGTAATTATACTATCTGTAAAGTGATCGTTACTGGGCAAGACCAAATGGGCTAATATAAAACACCTAACAGATTGCCAAGTGGGCTGGTCCTCAAACTTGATGGCAAATTTAATTACCTTGGGAGCTTTAAAAAAACAAAAAACAAAAAAACCCATAGTTGATTTAATTGGTCTAGGGTATTGAACATCAGGATTTGTTTTCTTTAATAGAGATGAGGTCTTGCTCTGTCACCAAGGCTAGAGTGCGGTGGCTCAATTATAGCTCACTGTAACGTCAAATTCCTGACCTCAAACAAACCTCCCACTTTGGCCTCCCAAAGTGCTGGGATTACAGGCATGAACCACAAGGGCTGGCCAGGATCTATTTTTTTTAATTGAGACAGGGTCTTGCTGTGTCACCCAGCCTGGAATACAGTGGCATGATCACAGCTCACTGTGGCCTCGACCTCCTGGGCTCAAGCAATCCTCCCACCTCAGCCTCCCGTGTAGCTGGGATTACATGTGTGTACCACCAACTCAGCTATTTTTTTTTTTTTTTTTTTTTTTTTGGAGAGATGCGGGGGTTTGCGGGGGTGGGTCTCACTTTGTTGCCCGGGTTGGTCTTGAATTCCTGGGCTCAAGCGATCTTGCTGCGTCAACCTGTCAAAGTGCTGGGATTATAAGTGTGGCCACCGAGCCTGGTCTTGGCCAGGATTCTTTTTAAAGCTACTCAAGTAATTCTGTACAGCCAGTGCTAGGTACTGGCCTGGTACCATGATTCCCAAACTGTGGTGTGCATCAGAATCACAGGTTGCTGGGCTGCACCCCCAGAGTTTCCGACTCAGTAGGTCTCAGATGGGACTGAGAATTGGCATATGGAACAGCTTCCCAGGCAATGAATACGATGGAGAGAACCAGGGCTAGAGGATAATCCTGGTTTGCTCAGGACAGCTCATGTGGAGCATCACCCTGTCCCAGGTGTGCCACTTTACAAGCCCCCTGGGTCTGACTGGGGGTGGGGCCAGACCCTGATGGGTGGGGAGGCCCCCTCAGGGAGTGCAGGAAGCACATGAGTTGTCAGGGAAGACAGAGGGTGAGGCCACTGAGCTGAAACATGGCATCAGGGGCAAGAGAGGCAGCCTTGGCAACGGTGACCCAGAGCCCAGGAGCAAGACGTGTGGTCGGAAGCCCTAGAAGGCTGTTGGCTCAACACAAGGAAAAACTTCGACCTTGAGAACTGCCCTGTCTGGAAACAGCACCAGCTTCCTCTTCTGGCAGCGAGGGCCCTGTCCCTGTGGCGGAGGATGGGGTGTGGTCCAGCTGAGCTGGAGAGGAGGAGGAAGGAGAGATATATCAACTGGGCGATTTCTGAGTTCCCTTTGAAGTCTGCAATTGCACTTCCCTGCAGCCTCCAGTCTGCCTTTAATCCAGAAGCTGTTTATTTAGGGAGGTGGCCGTCTGGAGCTTTCGCAACAGACTGGCTTTCCCCATAGGGGTGTTTCCCTTGCCTATCAGCAAGCGGTTTGCTGTCCTGGGCCAAACAGGAAGGCAACAGCGCTAGACATAGCCGGCCGGTCCGCAAGGATGCGGTGCAGCGGTGCCGCAGGTGTCACCTCGAGAGTGCAGTCGGAGAGCGCTGCGGGTGAATGGGCGAGGCAAGGCAGGGGTACCCTAGGAATGCGACGCGGGGCTCCAGGGGACAAACCCTGCCCCAGGCGGGGAGGGAGGAGGGAGCAGGAGGATCCAGCCCACGCCGCTGGCCACATCAGAGCACCAAGAGAACACCAACTCTTTATTACAGGAATTCCTATGAAACAGCTCCAAGAAAAAACCCACACATAGGAGGAAAAAAAATAACAAGCAACACTCACAGACTTGGGGCTGGGGCTTCCCCCGCAGTGCGCCCGGTCCTGGCGCGGGGAAGGCTCAGAGACCCGTCGGGAACTCGAGCTGGGGACCCGAGGCACTCCTCGGAGACCTTCCCCTCCCTCCAGGATCCCAGGCCTGGCGCGAGGACCAGTGGAGGGGGCAGCCGCTCCTCGGCAAGGCCCCCGAGCCAGCGTCCCGGCCCCGTGCGCGTTTCCAAACTTGGTCACGCTCGGCGGCGGCGGCGCGTCCCGGCCCTCCCCAGAGAGGGGAAGCTCGGCGTCGGGAGTCCGGGCAGGGTGGGTGGGACGAGGTGCAATCGCCGGCTCGCCTTCGCTACGCCCTTGTGATCTTGGGGTCACTGAGGCCACCAGGGCCGCGCCAAGGATCGGATCCCACTCCCAACCTCCCGAAGCCGCGCCGAAGCCTCGTGCCTGCCCAGGCTTCCCGGCTCTCCAGAAGGTCTGCGCGCTCCCATGTCCAGGGCGGGGCCCCGGGCTGGGCAGCCTCCCTCCCGGTGGCAGTGGTGGGTGCCGTGTAAGCCTTCCTAGAATCAGAGTTCTCCTCCTCACATCACCCGCCCTTCTCGGGGCACCCAGCAAGCCCTTCTGCCCTAGGCGCTCCCACCCAGGCTGGCGGCCTTTCCGCCTTGCTCTTCAGCCCTGCTACCTGCTCAAAGGGGTCACTCCAGGGCCCATTGCTGTCCACCCTCGGACAGCTGGGCTTCCAGTCCAGCTGGGGAGTCAGAGCCCCTGTGAGCCCCCACTGTGGTGTGACTCCAGAACTGGCTTTTGTCTGCTGCCAAATTAAAGACCCTGCCACCCTGGGGTGGCCACCCTCCCCATCCCTGCTGTGTGATGAGGAGCTGCTGGGAGTGAGCCCATCCCCAACAGCAGCAGCGTGATGAGGCCAGATGGGGCAGTCAGGAGATGCTCTCTGCAGCAGCCCATAGCTCTTCAGAGTGCCTGGGGGACTGGCCGGGGACCTCCCACCCAGGCTGGGTGCAGGGCTTGTGTGCTGGGCCAGCAGCCCTGGGGGAAGGCTGAGATATGGGAGGCCCTGGAAGGGAGGGACCCAAGTGCCTGGAGGGAGCTGAGGAAGGGGACAGGGGGTCAGGCAGAGTCTGTGACAGGACAGATAGGGAACGGAGGGAGGCAGGGACTCCACCTTCTGGCCAAAGAGCCTCTGGTGGGGTCATCTTGCCCTTTTCCATATTCCAATTTTTATCTGCTTTCTGGATTTTTTTTTTTTTTTTTTTAAGGGAGGTTGGTTCCTGCATTTCCACTCATTGACCATAGGAACGCCTGGCTACAAAAGGAGCTGTAATTGGCTGCTGCCTCTAGGGGCCCCAGGTCCTTCCTCCAATTGCAAGGCAGCAACTCCGAAGTTCTAAGTCCCATGGAAAGTGGCAGTGGTTGGGCTGGACTGTGGCTGGAGGATCACTGGGCCTCGGTTCTCAAGCACCATCTGTCCGGCTGCAGCTGGGCCCTTCAGCTGGGGGCCAGTGTTGCTTTACAGCTGCCCCCACCGGTTCAGATCATCTCTGGCAAGGAAGAGCTGCTGGCATCTGGCAGAGGGAAAAAGGGGATGGGAGGAGTCTTTTTCAAAGGAGCCCAATGGTCTTTCCTGGTCACTGGTTCCTGGAGAGGCAGTTTTGGGAGAAGTTACCGAAGACGTAAGCCCTCCCCTTTCTCCAGGGACTTGAGGTCAACCGTAGAACTCTGCCTGCGTCATCCCCGCCATTCGAATTGCTAGAACCATTCCAGCTTGCAGAGCTGCAGGGACTCTGGCAGCAGGAGATGGAGTGGAGGAATGGAATCCTGGGGGGGAAGCAGCTATAGGGGAGGGCTTCAAGGTGGGAGCGTACCTGGCCCATTCTAATATGTCATAGCTCAAGAGAGCTAGGCCACGGAGATCTGTAGGTGGAAAAAAGTAAACTGGGGGCAGAACCTGGTAGGCCTCAGACACCAAGCTGAAGAGATCCTAAGACTTTACTCAGAAGACTCATTCAGGCTGGGCACGGTGGCTCACATCTGTAATCTCAGCACTTTGGGAGGCCAAGGCAGACGGATCATGAGGTCAGGGGTTCAAGACCAGCCTGAGCAACATGGTGAAACCCCGTCTCTACTAAAAATACAAAAATTAGCCAGGTGTGGTGGGGCGTGCCTGTAATCCCAGTTACTCGGGAGGCTGAGGCAGGAGAATGGCTTGAACTTGGGAGGGGGAGGTTGCAGGGAGCGGAGATTACGTCACTACACTCCAGGCTGGGCAACATAGTAAGACTCCATCTCAAAAAAAAAAAAAAAAAAACATAGAAAAAGATTTATTCAAAGAGCATAGGAGAAATGAAACTAAAGTGGTGTTTTGGTGATGGGATAATCAGAGTAGCTAGGGGCAGTGAAGAGAACAGGGCTGTGACCTAGGTGATGAGCATCTATCAGATGTATTTTGAATAGAATCAAAATAATAGAAAAGGATAATAATCAAAATAATAGAAGGAATAGAAAAGAGAATGAAAGGGGGCAGTCAGCAGGAGAGACTGAGTTGCCACCCAAGGCTGAAAAGAAAATCTTGGGTGCAGCTGGGGACACGAAGCGGCTCTGGAAGCCTAACTGCGATGGAGATTCAGATGTAGGAGCCAGATGCACAGAAGTGTTGCTGGTGCTATAAAAGAGGGCGGAGGCACTGCCAGAGTGGGCAGTGAGAAGACTTCAAAGAGGGTCAAGGGCAGAGCAACAAGGAGAGCCAGTCAGAGGAAGGAGAACCAGGCTTCGTGGGGTCACAGGAGCCAAGGGAGGGCAGTTTCAGGAAAGATCAGGGGAGTGTGTGTATAAGAGCACCAGAAGAATGTAGAATAGGCTAAGGCCCTGAGCTACTGGGTAACCTCCGAGTCAATCTGGATGATGGGAGGGCCTGTCAGCCTGTAAAGGATGAAGGAGGATAGCAAGGGAGACTCAAGGACCCCTGGTGTTTAAGGGGAGGAGGAAGAGGATGTCAACTTGCGGAACGAGCTGGAAAGGGACAAGCTGGAAGTCCTAGGACAGAAATAGATGAGGTCGGGTGCAGTGGCTCACACCTGTAATCCTAGCACTTTGGGAGGTCCAGGTGGGCGGATCACCTGGGGTCAGATGTTTGAAACCAGCCTGGCCAACATGGCGAAAATCCTTCTCTACTAAAAATACAAAAACAAATTAGCCAGGCATGATAGTGGGTGCCTATAATCCCAGCTACCCGGGAGGCTGAGGCGGGAGAATTGCTTGAACCTGAGAGGCGGAGGTTGCATATGAGCTGAGATTGCGCCACTGCACTCCAGCCTGGGCAACAGAGTGAGAATCTGTCTCAAAATAAATAAATAAATAAATAAATAAATAAATAAATAAATAAATAAATAAATAA
>NC_045449.1:36218233-36236841 GCF_002776525.5 Piliocolobus tephrosceles | reverse complement strand
TAAATAAATAAATAAATAAATAAATAAATAAATAAATAAATAAATAACTGGGCATGGTGGCTCACTCCTGTAATCCCAGCACTTTGGGAGGCCAAGGTGGGAGGATCAGGAGGTCAGAAGACCAAGATGATCCTGGCTAACATGGTGAAACCCCGTCTCTACTAAAAAAATACAAAATATTAGCTGGGCATGGTGGCGGGTGCCTGTAGTCCCAGCTACTCAGGAGGCTGAGGCAGGAGAATGGCGTGAGCCCGGGAGGCGGAGCTTGCAGTGAGCCAAGATTGTGCCATTGCACTCCAGCCAGGGCCACAGGAAGGAGAATCCATCTCAAAATAAATGAATGAATGAATGAGTGAATGAATGAATGAATGAATGATGAGCAAGGTTCTGATGTAGGCGTGGTTTGGACAGGACCTGTTTTCCCTGGGGACCAGTAGGAAGGAGAAGGACGTGGAGACAGTAGCAGCGTGGGGTGACAGTGGAGGCGTTTCCCTGGCAGGTTCTATCTGGGCATTCCAGGACAGTGGGAAGTGGGCTGCGGCTCTGTGTTTGAGGAAAGCCTGAGGGGAATGGAAGGGGCTGCAGTGCCTGGTAGATGTGGTAGGGAGTCAGGTGGAACAGGTGTGGGGGCCAGCTGCCCAGGCAGAGGGGAGAGGACACTTGTATTTACTTGTTCCTGGTTTCCCTCCATTGTGACTATCCTGAGGCAGGTGAGTATTTCTCCACGGTCTGCCACAGGGCCATACCTGCCACGCCATCAACTCAAGAAAGCCTTGTAGATGCTGCCCACTGGGACTAGACCAGTGGCTGGGGAAGGCCAGGCAGCTTCCCCTCTCCCATGGGAAAGGGGGGCTGGAAGAGAGACAGCTGTCCTGGCCAAGTCCTGGAGGAGGCCTTGGCATTTTCTCTTTCTCCCCAAGAGGGTGCACAGGAAGACAGGAGAAGTGGCTTGGAGGCCCGGGGCTTCAGCCAGAAACCGCTGCCTCAGGAGGGGTTTCCTCATCCTGGTGTGGCAGATCGCAGCCCACCCAACCCAAGCAGGGGGCTGGAAAGAGCTCTGTGTGTGCATAGCCGGGCTGAGACCACCTCAGTTTTTCTTTTGTTTTGTTTTTTTGTTGTTGTTGTTTTGAGATGAAGTTTCACTCTTGTCACCCAGGCTGGCATGCAATGGCGCGATCTCGGGGCTCACTGCAACCTCCACCTCCCAGATTCAAGTGATTCTCCTGCCTCAGCCTCCCAAGTAGCTGGGATTACAGGTGCGTGCCACCACGCCAGGCTAATTTTTGTATTTTTTAGCAAAGACAGGGTTTCACCATATTGGCCAGGCTGGTCTCGAACTCCTGACCTCAGGTGATCCACCCACCTCGGCCTCCCAAAGTGCTGGGATTACAGGCATGAGACACCGTGCCCAGCCAGTTTTTCTTAAATTGTCCTCTCAGTGTGCTATGTGTGTCCTGGACTGTCTTCTTAACTGGACTGTAAATTCTTCAAGGTCAAAGCTGATTTTGTTTTCCTGTTCTCAGCATCTGTCGTAGGCAGGTGTGCTTATCTTTTGTCAAATGAATAAATAACCAAAAAAGACATGCAATGGACTAGTTCCCACTCCCGTGTCCCTGCCGCAACTATGAGGGAAGACACGTGGGGCCTGTACTACCCAGTTGCCTGAACCCAGCGCCTCTGGACACCTGGGAGGACACATGGGGTGCACAGTGTGGGGGGCCCTGGCCTTGCGCAGTCCCTGGGTAGCTATGGCTCCAGGCCTTACCTCTTACTGTCCTTCTCGCAGGCCTTCCTCCACCTTGGGCACCTCCTGACGCCTTCCCCGGAAGTCTTCGTCTGAAAAGGAGAAGGAAGCTGCCTCATCCTCTACCCTGCAGGGCCCCGCTCCGGCACGGCCCCCAGACTGGGCAAGACAGCTGACCCGACTCTCTCTGCCCCCTTCATTTGGGGCCCATGAAGATCCCCCCAGGCGGATGATGCATGGGTCCAGGGAGAGAGGCAGCAGGACACTCAGGTGCTGGCCAGGGTCCACCACTGAGCTCTGAGACCTTGGACAAGTTCTCCCCTCGTCTTTGAGCCTCAATTTCCTCATCTATAGAAGGCATGGAAAAGCTGGACTATCCAGATGACCTCCAAGGCCCTTCCGGTCCTTGTTTCTGGATGCCTCCTGACCCTCGAATGTGGCATGAGGATCAAGGATCAGCTGCGGGCCCAGTAGGGTCTGAGGCAGTCTTCTGGCCCACGTGGCCTTTGGAAGGGACTGGGTGAAAGTTGAGAAGCCTCTGGGCCCAGAGACGGAAGCTGCCCAGTGCTTGGTTCTCAGGCTGAGGGACCAAGGGGGTAGGGCTGTCTGCCACTTCACACCCAAGAGAATACTCCCCAGAAACAGTACCTGGCACTTCATGCTACAGATACACATCTAGATGGAAGTAGGGTAGGGTCCCCTTTCGGGGGTTGCAGGAAGGGAGAGGCGATGTCAACCAAGTGGGGGGGATCCATTTCTTTGGGTCACCTGCCCACCAACCCGCAGTGTGCTCCTCCAAGGGACAGGGTGGGTGCTCCCATGAAACACCCAGGAACTCTGCTGGGAGATCACCAATCATAGAGAAGTTGGAGCTTACGACTCCCCTCCAGCCTCACCACACGCATGGCCCTCCACATCATCCAGGAGGTTGGCTGTTGACGCGGCAGCCCCCAGCCTGCCAGGCCATTCAGGAAAACCGTCCCAGGGATGAGAGGACACTGCCCTAGTCCTCCCAGTCCCACCCATTCTCTGCCCCACCCCTCAAGGCTCTGGAGGTATCTGACACACCCACCTGACCCCCCACACCCCTAGTACTGTCCCCTGGGCTCCTTTTCCTGAGGTCAGTGGTGTGGCCAGGCCCTGACACTCTCACCCCGCTTACATCTCTGGGGATGGAGAAAAAGCTTCTTCCCTGTTTCCCTCTGGCTGCTGAGTCTCTGCTATCCTAGGCCCTGTTTGAGAAGCATGAATAGGAGTTCGGGTAAAAATGTGCAAAGCCGTATTTCTACTCGAGGAAGGCAGGGCCAACATGCTTGGAGTGAGGAGGACTCGTGCACTAGTTCAACTAGAGAAATGAGGGGAAGGTTTGATTTTGATGGAAGAACCACTTTTTCTCCCAAGAAGTACATGACCTCAGACCAAAAAAAGTTATAGGACAACTTCGGGGCCTACAGAAGGGAGATAGGAGCTGCTGCCCTAGTCCCTAGGTCTGGTCCCTGGTTGGCAACGAGAGATGGGCAGTGGACTGGTGGCCAAGCTCACGGAGGGAAGGGGAGGACGAAGGGAAGGCCACAAAGCCTCGTCCCACTCCCAGGGGAGGGCACAGCTGCAGGGAGTTCAGCAGGGGTCTTGCTCCGTAGCCCTTGGCTTCCACCACCCCCACCAGTGCCAGGCTGGAAAGGATACGACTGATGCTTCAACAAGTGTTTCCTCTTTGACTTCCTCATTTTGGTCTTCTCTGAGAAGGCTCGGGCAAGTTCAAACAGCTTCCTCCGGGTGGCTGGGGGCAGAGAGACCTGTGAGTCATTCTCTTGGCAGCCAGCACACCAGATGGCCTCCTCCCAGGTGTGGGCAAGGCCAGGGCAGGACCAAGACCCCTTGGAGTGGGAGCAGGGGGCAGGCAAGGGTGGAAGTTGGGGAGGGAGAGGTGACAGGAATCACAGATCCCTGAGGATACCACCCCAGGAGTGAGAGGCTGCATCCTGGGTCAGCCTGCAGGGGCAGCACAGGATACCCTGAGCCAGGCCCAGGGACTGCAGGCGGCTCAAGATCCGAGTATTCCCTCCCCAGCTGCAACACACTGCAACGCATCTTGGCTCGCTTTCCCACCGCCACCGCCTTCCCGCCCCTCCCCTAGCCACCTCCAAAGTTGGTTCTGGGATTTCCATGACTAATCCGAGATTTTCCCTGAAATGGAGCCTGAGAGGATCGCAGCCTCATTCACACATGGCTGTGGGTCTGTGTGAGGGGGAGGGAACGGGGCATTCAAGGCTGGTAGGACTTTGTGGAAAGAGGTCCTCCATCCCCACAGAGGCTTAGCAAGGGCCTCTCTGTGCAGTCAGCTCCGGCCAAGCCTCCTCAAGTCACAGAGAACGTGAACATGAGGACTGTGGTGAGAGCATGTGCGGCACGTTATTTTTCTGCAGACATCTGGCTCAAGAGGATTTAAAACTTAATTTGTTTCTAGACTCAGCTGTAGAGGGAAGTGAGGTAGGAAGGCTGAGGGAGCCAGCCTGTGATGAAAATGTCACTGGTTCACCAAGAGTCAGCTGCATTACACATTCTGGAGGGCTCCCTTACTCCTGGGAGGCCACAGGGCCTATCTCAGAAAAGCTGGGGAGGGAAGCGGGGCCTGAGCGGGACTCACATTTTCCCATGTGTTTCAGCTTGTCCCTGAATAAGGCATCTTCAGACACAGCGGGGTTGGCGTCGCCAGTTCCTGGAAGGAGACACCTGCTGAAGGCTGGCCAGTGTGGCCAGCCATGGCCGCTGTCCCAGCCATACCCACCCATCTGAGGACAAATGCAAAGAAACAGCAGGCTTCTTCCCTGACCAGGAGGGAGTTTAAAGCAAGGAGGATGTGGAGTTCCAGGAGCTTCTCTTGCCCCTTGTGGACTTTGTTTCCTCCTCCGTAAAAATGGGGAGGGTTTAGTGGCCTACTGTGTGTGTGGAGAGCCGGCTCGTGTCTGCTCCCAACTGTCCACACTCTGACCAACTCCATGTTTCATGACATCACCGTGGTACCTTGGGAGTATTTCCACCATGGAGGTCACCAAGCACTGCATATCAGGCTCCTGCTGCACCCAGAGTTGGCTGTGAAACCTTCACCAGCACACGAGGGGCCTCCTGCACCCTGACATTCATGTGATGGTCAAATTCAGAGCCGACATTCACCTGTAGCAAGTCCCTTGTCCTTCCTGCCAGGATAAGCCCATCTACTGCTCCCTCCCAGCCACAGGGTTTCTGGCTATTAGACAATGAGTAGGAATAGAATGGGACTAGTCCTGGAGTCAGAACCCTGCCGGCCACAGTCTCCCGGGCTCGCTCAGCATCCGCTTGGGTCTTTTGCTGCCTTTCTGAGACCCCTGCTCTCTGTCCTACAACTTGGTTAATCCCCAGTCACCTTGCCTGCTAAGTCCCCTTTGAGTCATTCTGATCCATCTCAGCAGCCCCGGTATCTCTAGTTAATTCAGGATCAAGGACAAGAGGCTCCTGCTTAAAACTCCCAGCTGCACATCTGCTGAGGCCTAAGCGCCCAGCCTGCTGCTTATGAGTCAGTTCCACAGGATTTTCTCCCTTCAAGCTGGGGTCAGCTCAGCTCCCCATCCCTCTGCTCCTCCACCCCCAACTCCACTGCATGATGCAAGGTCTATTCCAGGCAAGAGCCTTTCTCCGAGGCGGGCGGCTCGTGTACACGTGGGGCAGGGGGCACTGACTGACGAGGGGCCACTGTTCGCACACAGGCATCAGGTCGTCATTCCCAGCTGTGGCTCAACCCAGTAGTCTGTGCATCCCAGGAGCACTGCTGCTACCCCTCACCCCCATCCAAGCCTCCTTCAGCCATTAGAGCTTCTGAGCAGAAGAGCCTGGCCCTCTTTACCAGCAATTCTTACTTCCCACCACCTTGTACACAAAGCTAGAAATTCCTCTTCCTCCAACACCTAGGGCAGGGCCCAACAGATGGGAGATATTCTCCAGCTACGTCATGAATGAATGAGTCAACTCCCCAGATTAATCCTGCCCTCCTTTTTTTCCATGCATTTGCTAAAATCAATAAGTCCTCAGCTTTGCTAGTTTGTTCTACCTGTTTTCTGGGCATTTCTCCTTACAAGACCATAAACTTCCTCAGGACACAGACCAAGAGTTATCAGTCTCTGAGTCCCACCATAAGGCATTTTGGAGTCCTTTTCTTTTCTTTCTTTCTTTTTTTTTTTTGAGATAGGGTCTCACTCTGTCACCCAAGCTGGAGTACAGTGGCATAATCACAGCTCACTGCAGCCTCAACCTCCTGGGCTCAAGTGATCCTCCCACCTCAGCCTCCTGAGTAGCTGGGACTACAAGCACATGCCAATATGCCCAGCTAATTTTTGGTAATCTTTTGGTAGAGACAAGGGAACTTACTTTGTTGCCCAAGCTGGTCTTGGAACTCCTGGGCTCAAGCAATCCACCTGCCTCGGCCTCTCAAAGTGTTGGGGTTACAGGTGTGAGCCACTGCACCTGGCCATGTGTCCTTGACTAGCCTATACTCAAGGCATAGGTTGAGAGTTCAGCCAGTCTATGTTATTTGATCACAAATGGGGACTCAGGAGCCCAGCAGTGGCTGGATTGGAAAGACCCCAGAGCAACTAAATGGAGTGGATATGGAGGTGTGGGGAGAAGTGGCCCCACCAACCTGCTGAGGAGGCCCACGCCCCCTCCCACAATCTGTTTTTTCACCCTACTCCCAAACTCCAAATATGCAAAGCAAAGTTGGGTATGAGCACCCCCCCCATGCCTCTAGGTTTTCTTCCCCAGAAGGCAAAATTACCTGGGACAGGAGACGGAAAGCCAAAGTCGTTTCCGACAGCCACGCTGCTGGATTTAGATTTCTGGGATTCATATTTCAATCGATCTGGAAAAGGACCACATTCATAGGTCAGGGAGGTTAGCTCCTGGGCTCCCAGGGGCAGGCTGGGCTGGGACACAGTAGTTTGCTAGAGGCTAAGTCCCCAGAATCGCACATGAGCACACACGGGCACCCAAAATATGAGTGCACACAACATCTACCTGCTCTCAAAGAACCAGCAGTAAAAGAAACAACTGCCTGACAGCCATCTCAAATGTCAAGAATTAAAAGACTCGGAGAGATTGTAGAGTTCAAACTCCCTCATTTAAAAGGAAAGGCTCAGCCAGGGGCAGTGGCTCATGCCTGTAATTCCAGCACTTTGGGAGGCTAAGGCGGGCAGACCACCTGAGGTCAGGAGTTCGAGGCCAGCCTGGCCAACATGGTGAAACCCCATCTCTACCAAAAATACAAAAATCAGCCAGGTGCAGTGGTGTGTGCCTATAATCCCACCTACTTGAAAGGCTGAGGCAGGAGAAACACTTGAACCTGGGAGGCGGAGGTTGCAGTGAGCCGAGATTGAGCCACTGCATTTCAACCTGGGCGACAAGAGGGAGACTCTGTCTCAAAAAAATAAATAAAAAATAAACGGAAAGGCCTTGAGCCTTTCAGCACCTTTGCTGCAGAGCTGGGGCTAACCTTGGGCCTCA
Source organism: Piliocolobus tephrosceles (assembly GCF_002776525.5). Classification (NCBI taxonomy): domain Eukaryota; kingdom Metazoa; phylum Chordata; class Mammalia; order Primates; family Cercopithecidae; genus Piliocolobus; species Piliocolobus tephrosceles. Next base: position 36,229,565 of record NC_045449.1, on the reverse strand, counting down.
GCCCAGCATTCTCCCTGCACCACTTGCTCCTCCCCCGCCAACACACCATCAGTTACACACACAAGCTCTCGCGCTGTGGCCACCACAGGGACAGAGCTCCACTGCCCTCTCATTTCCTCTATCCCAAACGCACTCCCACCCTGCAGGGGAAAGGTAGCCAGGCTGGGGAGCAGGGTCTCCAACCCAGAGACAACCCAAATACCTGCAAAGTTCCAGAGCCCCTGCTCTGAGGTCTTCCACTCAAGAGCCTCCCCCACCCTGGAGTTCATGAACCCAGTCGTTCTGTTCCCGGAGCTCCAGACACATCACGCCTGCCTTGGGGCTGGGGCTCTGTGAGGAGGGGCAGTGCTCTTCTCCCTGCTGCCCTGTGCCAAGGCCAGTTCCTGGCACAGAGCAGGTGTGCAAAGGGAAGAAGGCCTAAGAGTGCACACCCTTCTTCCTCTGAGTCCCGAGGGAGAAAGGGGTGGGTTAGTGACCCAGGTCCTCATAGGCAGAATTCTGAGGCTCCCATGGGATAACTTGGTGGGAGTCAAGGCTCAGTAGGACAGAAAGCACCTGGCCCCTCAGCCCCCAGCTCAGTGCTTTCCTGAGCCCCAAGGCTAAAGCCAGCATCACTTCCCTTCTTCAGCCAGGGAGAAGTGGCTGCAGGCACTGCCCACCTCTCTCCAGGGCAAGGAGGAAGTCGCGGTTTCGTTGCAGCTCCTTCATGAACTCCTCGTTCTGTAGGAAAAGCGCGATCCTCTCATCCTCCAGGTACTGCTTCCAGCGGCTCTCCTGGTCTCGGGGCCCTGGCCCAGTCATGGCAGGCGGACCTCCCTCTCCACTCCCAGGCTTGGGGCCCCCAGCATTACCCTGAGGAGGGGGGCGAGCATGTTGAACGTGTAAACACAAGGGTACATGTTGCACAAACATCCACATCCCTCTGGTTGCACACACGCCCTGTCCAACATCCTCTAGCCCTCACCTGAGGCTCACACCTCCTAATGGAACCTGGTGGCGAGCCAAAATCCAGTGGACAGGTCAGAGCCCTCACTGCAGAGGACACAGCAGTAGCCTAAAAACTATTTTTCCTCCACGCCACGGACCACCTCATACCTTCATCTACAACCTGAACAGTGCTGAAAATAAATCTGCAAACTGTGGAACAGCCTATACGTGGATTCCCAAACTCAACCCTCTCCTGGCACCAGCAGCCTCAGGGTGGACCTGCCCCGCTGTGGGGCACCTTGGGGCATGCCAACACCTATCGAGAAGCTGCCTCTGGCCCTGTCCCAAAGGAGGAAGGAGGGTGCTCTGGCCCTCCACCATTGGCCACCCCATGCCCGCCTCTCTCCAGCCTGAGGCGACTGCTGCAGCAGACAGCCTTCTTAGGCTGTCACCTTCCCTGGATAGAACAGGAAACCTCCAGACCAGGCAGGAAGTGAGGCTTTCAGTTCAGCATTCCTTCCCTACGAACCCAGGGCAACAGAAATAGCTCAGCCTGGGTTTAAACATCAGGAAGTAAAACTGGCTGGCACAAATTGTGTGGGCAAAGAGAGATGCTGGACAGGCAGGTGGGAGTGGAAGGCGGGGGCGGCTCCCGTTACCTGTATGCTGTCCAGCTGCTGGGGGAGGATGCGGAGAAAGTCATCTGGGAGGTTGCCCAGTAGTGGAGGGTTCCAGTTCCGATAGCGTCTCTGGCTTGTAGGGGCTGCAGAGCCCAGTACGTCGATACTAGGGGATGGGAGGTGACAGGGAAGAGGGAGTCATTCAGCCCAACCCCAGGTCTCCTGGCCCCATCACACCAGGTCCTCAGGCAGGTCGGATCCTGCTCAGAGATTCCCATGGCCTCCATTGCCCCCAGAACAAACGCCCGTCACTTTGTGTCATCACTGGAGATGTCTCCACCAGCCTCAGCGAACTCCCCAGCCATTCATGCTGTCCAGTCACAGTGCCCTCCCAGGTCTCTAGACCTTCAGCGCTGTCTGGCCATGGTACACACGTGGAACTCTGTGGATTTAGCTATAGATGTTTACAAATGTCCCCTAAAGACGGCAGGGATTGTATCCTTTCATGCTTCTATCCTAGCACCTACACAGTGCCAGGCTCATGGTGCTGAGTGACAGGTATGGTCCAAAGGAACAGACACATAAGCCACCAGCACCACAGCCTGCTGCATGTTGGTTTGCTGAAGAGGGGGCATATGGGGACGCCAGGATCCGTACAGAGGGTAAAGCAGATCCGAGCTCCAGTTCTGGCTCAACCACCAGCCGGCGGGGTAGTCTCAGGTGGGCCCCTGTTCCCCTCTAAGGCTGGGTTTCCTTAGCTAGAAACTGCTGCCTCCCTGCCCAGGTGCTGGGGAGCCCCTCAGGAGGCCGTGTCCTGAGCAGCGTTCTGAAAAGGTGTGTGGGGAGGTGAGTGTGGAAGGGATCTCGCTCTCCGGGTGCTGGGATCACTCTTTCCAGGCCTGTTGTGTGTGTGGCAGGAGCTCTGTGCCATGGCAGGTCCAACAGCTGGGCAAGGCAGTAGAGGAAGAGGGGGTGGCACACACACCCTCCCTGACCCCCAGGCTCCCGCCCTACCGCCCTGGGCCTGAGGGCAGCTCGGAGCCCAGCCAGGAGCTCCCCACAGCTCCATGGCAGCCTGCAGCGTGGCAACCGCAGGACACGTGTTCCGCTGAGTCAGGGAAACGGCACACTGAGAAGGCAGCCGAGGGCCGGGCGGTGGGGGCCGCTCTCGCTCTCTCTCGGGCCTGGCTTTGATTTGGTCTCCAGCTCTAGGAATCCCGCCCGCCCCCTCACTGGAGGGGAGCTTTTCCGGGCTGCAGCTGACTATGGAAATAACTTCCTTTCCTTTTCTATTTTGGGCGGGTGGCCGGCGGCGGGGGCGAGGGGAAGGGGCGGGGGCGGCAGCAGACGGGATAACCAGCTGCTAAGTGCCTGGTGGGAGCTCAGCTCTTGCAGACTGGAGCCAAGGGAACCCCAGCACGCCTAGTCCACCCTCTGGCTGCACAGACTCAGGGGGAGAGGGAATGGTCTGGAGAGGAACTTGCATCACAACCCGGGACTCCCATTCCCAGGCCAAATTTGTTCTACATCACTGCCACCTTCTGCCACTGTTGGAGGCTTCATTTTTCTCCACAGGCCAGAGATGGGGAGAGAGGAAGCCCCATCTTTCAGGGACTCGCAGACCACCCCAGGCTACAGCAGGGAGGGACCCTCGCCAGGGGTATTACCCGTTCTTGGGGTCTCAGGGTCTTCATCTGGGACACGGGTGCCCACCTCCAACTTAACCACACCTCGGAGCCACCCCAGAAAGCAGCGGAGGGAGAACCTCAGAGGTGCGTCTGGACTCCTCTAGCCATGAGGACTCCAAGTGCAGAAGGGGACAAGGGGGAGGAGTCCCCTGTTCTTAGCTGAGTTTCCTTGCTGCTGGGCCTGTGGTCCTGAAGGAAGGCCAGGCCCAGCCCCCTCCCGGCCCCTTGCCTGGCACTGGTAGAGATGAGGTCAGCCCACAGCTGCGTGAGCCAGGGGGCCCTGAGCACAGGCAGCCCAGGCAACTCCATTGTGGTCGGAAAGGAATGTCAGAAATGAGCTGAGACGCAAAAAAAAAAAAAAAAAACCTTCCAAGGCTGTAATTTCAACGGAAAAACAGCAGGCGGCCTGTGTGGATGGGTCCCCTGGGTTTCAGAGACTGTCTTTCTTTCAGACAGATGGAGGGAAGGACAGGCTGGGGGAGGGGAAGGAGAGAGAAGCTGGGGAGGATTTCCCAGCCCAGAGTCTCTGATTCTGGACCCCAAAACTACAACTTCAAGCCCCATCGGACCCCCAGGTTTACCCATGGAACATCAGACCTGATGGAAAGGGATTTCACAGACAGGCCTTCCAGGTAAAATTTTTGGTAAAAACTGGACGTTGAGGTCCAGAGGTGGTTCAAGCCATGTCCCAGGATACACACATCATCCAGGCAAAACCTGGGCCCAGGGATCGTGACATTTGAAGCATGCTCCCCGGGGTGGCCCTGCCTCTCTGTGCCCTAGCAGGCCAATGCCCACGCTCCCAAACTCTGCCCCATCTGCAGGTTCTCGGCACCCCAGTGACTGGAGGTAGCAGAAGGGGGCCAGGCCATTCCCCCACTCAAATTTGATCTCCCTCAGCAGCCAGAGGAAGAATCCTAAAACATGAACCTGATTGTGTCGCTCTCCAGGTTAAGGCCCTTGAATGGCTCCCCAGCTGGCTGCAAGAGAAGATGGAAGCTCCCTGGAAGGCCACAGGGCCCTTGATCTGCTTACCTCTCCAGCCTTACCCAACGGTAGCTCCCCAGATGGGCCCTCTTTCCTGCCTCCAGGCCTCTGCACGTGCTCCTTCCTTTGCCTGAGCGCCTCCCCATCCTCTGCTTCTCCGCATTACTGCCAATGTGACCTTCAGGTCACAGCCTGGACATCAGTTTCTCCTGGCAGCCTTCCCTGCCCCTGTGTCTTGGGCTTCCCTAGACCCTGATCTCCTTGGCAGTGTGTGGGGAAACAGGCAGTACCGTATTCACCTCCACATCACACACATGGCTCAGCACATGGTTCACACACATGGTTCAGGAGTGCTGTACTCACCACCTCATCATACACATGGCTCAGCACCTGCATACACAGCAGGCAATTCAGTCAATGCTGGAAATGAATGTCTTGGATAGAGGGACTGGACAAAGCACTGGAGATGGCCTAGAGGCCCAGGTCTAGCAGAGCCATCCTGGGGCAAAGGGACCCGTGCCTCTACTGAACACTGGCCTCTGGGGGAAGCCTCGCCTCTGGTCTCAATGTTCAATGTTAGAGCTAAACTCAGAGGCCAGCCAGTGTAGCTGGAGGACAGGAGGGAGCAGTAAACCACTGATTTTAGATCTGGTCTATAACTGGGACTGTGCTAAGTGCTCCACACACATCTCATTCGATCCTCCTCAGTGCTAATGTGGAAATTATTATTCCCATTTCAGGGGAGGCAAACAAAGCTCAGAGAGGTCAAGCAATGAGCCAAAGGCCACATTGCAAAGGTGCCTGGAGAATTCTAAGCTAGGCAGGTGAAGGAAGGGGTGGGGAAAACAGACTGCTTCTGTCTGACTCCACTAGTCAAATTCTCCTCAGTGCATCCACTCCCAACCCAGCAAAACCTTCATTTCCTGAGTCAGGCTCCAGAACCTCAAGCAAGAGCAGTAACTCGTCGAAAGCCCACAGGGTCTCCTGAGCCTTGGTCTAGTGCTGAGGTTATCTTGCCCCCAAGTGGGACTCCCATCACTGAACTGTACCACCCTGCCCCCCCGCCCCCACCGCAGGCTGAACACCCAGCCAGAGTAGGGAGGGAGGGTGTGGCATGGATATCCATACCACATTTATACTGGTATTTTCAGCCAAGCATGATGGTATGCCCTGTAGTCCCAGCTATTCGGGAGGCTGAGGCGGGAGGACTGCTAGAGGCCAGGAGTTCAAATTCACCATGGGCAACATAGTGAGACCTGTTTCTATTTAAAGAAAAAAAAACTCCTTTCTCTTATGGCCTCAGTTTTCCCTTCTGAAAAATAGGTGGAACCACTCTGCCTAGCAGAAACTAAACTTTTTGCAAAAATATCTTGGAATATTAAAAAAAAAAAAAAAAAAAAAGGTGGGGGTCGGGGCAGGTCCGGTGGCTTACATCTGTAATCTCAGCACTTTGGGAGGCTGAGGTGGGCAAATCACCTGAGATCAGGAGTTCGAGACCAGCCTGGCAACATGGTGAAACCCCGTCTACTAAAAATACAAAAGTTAGCCAGGCATGGTGGTGCATATCTGTAATCCCAGCTACTCGGGAGGCTGAGGCAGGAGAATCACTTGAACCTGGGAGGCGGAGGTTGCAGTGAGTAGAGATCATGCCAATGCACTCCAGCCTGGATGAAAGAGTGAGACACCGACTCAAAAAAACAAAAAGTCAAAGAAAGGAAAATCATTTAGCCCGGGGCTCTGTGATCCATCCCAGGCTGCAAGTCCTGCCTATGTCTCACCCAGACCCACTCACTCACTCCCCCACCTCCCACTCCAGTACAGCCTGCCAGCTCCTGGTACCACTCGTGATAAAGATCCCAGCTCTGTTCCTGTCCCTGACTCCAAACACTTCCCTCCCTCCTCCCCTGAGTAACTTTCTAGGACTGACTCTATGAGCTCCCTAAGCTGCAATCACAGAGACTTTTCTCATTCGGGAGGTGACAGGACACAGCAGTGAAGAGTGATTAGCTTTCAGTCAGAATGACCTGGATTCAAACTCCAGCTCTTAGTCTTGGGGAAGTTATGGAATCTCTCAAGGCTCAGTTTCCTCGTCCATAAATGGGGGTGATGACAACAGTGCCCGCCTCTGCATTAAATGTAATGGTGTAGCTAAAGAACCTGCTCTGCTTCTGGCATTGGAAGGGTGCTCAGTCAATGCTAGCTATACTTGTGTGGTAACAGAGTTCACCACTGCTCTAGGGCTGTTCTGGGGAGAAGGGAAGATCCAACTAGGGCAGGTGCCCTGTCCCATCATCTCTGCACCCCCTCACCACTCCAGGCCTGAGCCATTCTAAGAAACAGCAGCTCTAGGGCAAAGAGGCCACACCCCAGCTCCAGCAGCCCCAGCACAAACGTGGAGCCCAGAAAAACAAGCACCCCAGAGACCCATGGGACCTTGTTGACAACTAGCTTGCTTATTTATTTATTTATTTATTTATTTATTTATTTATTTATTTATTGAGACAGAGTCTCACTCTGCTGCCCAGGCTGGAATGCAGTGACGCCATCTCGGCTCACTGCAACCTCTGCCTCCCGGGTTCAAGCGGTTCTCCTGCCTCAGCCTCCCAAGTAGATGGAATTACAGGAGTGCACCACCACCTCTAGCTAATCTTTGCATTTTTAGTAGAGACGGGGTTTCACCATGTTGCCCAGGCTGGTCTTGAATTTCTGACCTCAAGTGATCCACCCATCTTGGCTTCCCAAAATGCTGGGATTACAGACGTAAGCCACTGTGCCCAGCTTAGCTTCATTTTAAGCTTCCATATTACAGAGTCTCTAACCTGGAAGAAGTTTCCAGGGACCTTGCAGTCTACCTCCCTGCCTCCAGTTATCAAACTACCTTAATGAAAGAGACTTGCTCTCACTGCTTAAAAATCCCCACAACATCCCTAGCCCAAGGATGGCAGCTAACCATTCCATCAATTACTGATGACTGGCTGGGAATGCTGTGTTCTGTGTTGAGGAGGATCTGAGGCTCTGTCTTGACTCAGCAGGAAAGAGCACAGTGATGAATCAGTCATGTTTGCTGTGGGCTTGGGAGGGGAAGTGTCAGTACACATTCCCTGTTTGTCATTCCTACTCTGGCATCTCCCTTGACTATAAGCTCCCAGAAAGCAGAGGCTGAGCCTTACTTAACTCTGTGTCCCATATGGTACGAGACACACTGCCTAGCCTACAGTAGGAATTTAGGAAATGTTTGCTCTTGCAATCCTTACCTTTTGCAAGTTCTCCTTGGTATCTAGCTAAAATGTCTCTTGCTGCAGTAGAAGCCTGTTCTTGGAGAATATACTGAGGGGTCCAGCCAAGTTTCCTGTTGTTTGTACACAGCCCCAGCCACTGATCCTCTGCCCTACCACCCTGTGCTCTGAGACATGACAGACTCTCACCGGGGAGGCGGAGTTGGGGGAGCCAGAGGGTAGGGCCGGTCGAAGACGTGCATGTGGTAGGCTGGCGGGGAGTACACAGGCGGTGGCTCTTCATCCGAGCTATCGGGTTCCAAAGTCCTTTCCAAGATCTAAATCAGAGGCAACAGAGAAAGAAATATTAATCACCCCTCCTGGAATTTAAATACCATTTGGACAAAATCAAGTGTGGGAGGGCAGGTATAATAAAGGAATTCTGTGTGTTGCTAGTGGGAGTGTAAATTGATACAATCACCACTTTAGGAAACTGCCTTTTTGAAAAAGCTAAACACGTAGCTACCTCTGACCCTCCAGTTCTGGCACACTCCACAGACATCAAAGTATATGTCCCCAAAAGAATGTTCACAGCAGCATTCTCCCTCCATGTGCAGTTCAAACACAGGCAGAAATAAACACACAGTGGTAAGGGTCAGGGCGATGTGCCCTCTGTGGGGCGGGTAAGGGTGGGAATGGACACCAGGGGCACTCCAGGTTCTGGGGATGATGGTTCTTGAGCTGGTGCTGATAATGTGTTTTATTCACGCTGTGAAACTCCACTGAGCTGCACGCGTGTGACTCATGTGCTCCTGTACCCACGCTATTCTTTGATGATAACATCATTCATACCCTCTCTCAAAGTACCTCCACGTCTCTGATGTCACCTTAACCTCGAACAACCTGGTGCTGTAGGATATGGCTCATTACCCCATTTGACACAGAAGGAAACTCAGGTCTAGGCTAAGTGACATGGCAAAAGCCACATGCTTTTTAGAACTGAGTTTTCAACTTGGACCACAAGGATCCCTCCCTCAGGCACAATGGCTGCACACTCAGGTTGGACTCTCAGGGCGGAGAGTAGCGAGGGGAGTGCCTGGGATGCCTGCTCTCCTTCCCAAGCTCTTGTCTTCTCCAGGAGCCAAGAAGAGGGCCAGGGAGAGGCCAAGGACTGGGCAAAGTCTGGGGTCCTGCTCCACTGACCAACCTAGATTCTTCCCCAGAGGCCCAGAGAGGAGTTTGGGGCAGCTAAACACATGGCTACCTCTGACCCTCCAGTTCTGGCACACTCCACAGACATCAAAGTATATGTTCTCCTGCCTCAGCCTCCCAAGTAGATGGAATTACAGGCGGGCACCATCACCCCTGGCTAATCTTTGTATTTTCAGTAGAGGCGGGGTTTCACCATGTTGACCAGGCTGGTCTTGAACTCCTGACCTCAAGTAATCCACCACAGGAGGCGGCCCCTGACTGGGAGATCCTTCACCACACAGCCCAACCTGGCCTACACCTTCACCTCCCACTCACTCCCCACAACTCTGTTCCCATCTCCTCCAAGATCAAAGAACATGGGAGGAGCTCAGAGAGGCTGTGACTCTCAGGTGCCCCAGAGCCCCCAGACCTCAACTGAGTTTGCAGAAGTCACCATAATCATGCTGCCTGTATAAGCCTGGGCTGGGCCAGGCTGCACCGGTACATCTCTGCTCTGAGACCAGCCATGCCCAGCACACACAGCCTCCCAGGGGCACCTGGTGGGTAGGGAGGTAAGCCTGTGCATGTGAGCACACCTACACACACATGCCCACACACACGCACACATGCACACACATGCACACGTGCTCTCTGCAGTGCTCTGCGCATACACAGCTAGCTCAACCCAAGGAGGCCTCGCGCCCTGGAATGCACTAACGTTCTTTCCTTTGAGGCCGAAAGTATTTAAACAGATGCTTTTGCAGGAAAGGAAGAATGTAGCACTTGGCAGGCCACTGCTCTGCTTACCCTAAATTTCCACAAGAAAGGAAAAAAGACAGAGAACACTGTAAGCGCCGCTCCTGTTCCCTGGCGAATCTTTCATGCCTGGCACAGGACAGTGGCCCCGCAAGTCCCTGGCTCATTCAGAGAACTTGCTGCTGCTGTCCCCCACCCTGACACCCTGTTTCCCAGACCCCTCTGCTCTGAGGGATAGGGCTCCGGGCTGCGGCCTTGAGGCTAGCAGTGGTGGGTCTTGGTGGCTGGCCTGGGCTGTTCCCACTGATGTGGGTCGGAGTGAGGTGGCTGAGGAGGGGAGGAGAGCTCAGTAGAAACTGTCCCCTAAAGGAAGCTGCTTGGGGTTTCCTCTGACCGTGGTCAGCGGCAGTCAGCCCCCCAGACTCAGGGCAATCAGGCCTCCCCAGCCACACCAGGAGGCCCCCCACACAGCTCCTCCGTGCAGCCTCCCAGGGCAGCAAGACCAGACAGACGTTCATCAGAGCCTCCTGGAGAGGACTTAGGAAACACAGAGAAGGCAGATGGCCGGCCAGGCAAGCTCCAGAATGCAGGGCCTGAGTCCCAAGGAGAGTAACCCCAGCAGCGCTGCTGGTCTCCCTGGCCTCTCCCTCCCACTGCCACCAGCCACAAAGAGGTTGTTCTTCTGGCTCTAAAGGTGCTGAAGTTTTGGGCTTTTCAGCCTCCTGGCCTAACTCGTTGTGGGTGATGGATGCCCGCCAGGTGCTCCAGGGGGCAGGGTCTAGGCCATTTATCTGACAGGAGATATTTCTCCATGGCAAGGATACCCCTCGGGCCAGCCCACCATCCATCAGCCCCCAGAAATCGTTTTTTTTCCGTTCAGCAGTTATTGTCATTCCAGCTGTGGCTCATAAATTTTCCGAAGCACTTTCCGCTGGCTCAGGAGCTGCCTGCCTATGGGCCCAGGCAGAGTTCCAAAGGTGGGGGGTTGGGGAGACTGCCAAGGGAGGGGAGGGGGCTCAATTTGGAAAGCAAGATTCTTAGAAAAACAGAAGTGCACATACAGCAAGGGCCTACTTAGGGGGTGGTGAAGCCTTGCAGAGGTTTATAGGGCTGTGGGGGCCTTCGACAAAGGAGGAAATACTACCCTACCTGCCAGACTGTCAGGGCAAATCAGACTGCAGAAAGGGTCAGAGCTTGCAGAGAGCTTTCTTTCCAGTTCACACTTAAAGCATATACAGTTGACTCTCGAATAACATGAGTTTGAACTGCATGGGTGCACTTACAGGCAGATTTTCTTCTACCTCCACCACTCCTGAGACAGCAAGACCAACCCCTCCTCTCAATCCTCCTCAGCCCACTCAATGTGAGACGATGAGGATGAAGCCCTTTATGATGATCTAGTTCTACTTAATGAATAGAAAATATATTTTGTCTTGCTTATGATTTTCTTAACATTTTCTTTTCTCTAGCTTACTTTATTGTAGGAATACAGTATATGATACATATGACATACAAAATATATGTTAATCAGCTGTTTCTGTTAACAGTAAGACTTGAGGTCAACAATAGGCTATTAGTAGTCAATTTCTGGGGAAATCAAAAGTTATATTAAAAAGTGAATTTTTTGGCCGGGCATAGTGGCTCAAGCCTGTAATCCCAGCACTTTGGGAGGCCGAGATGGGCGGATCACAAGGTCAGGAGATCGAGACCATCCTGGCTAACACGGTGAAACCCCGTCTCTACTAAAAAATACAAAAAAAAAAAAACTAGCCAGGTGAGGTGGCGGGCGCCTGTAGTCCCAGCTACTCGGGAGGCTGAGGCAGGAGAATGGCGTAAACCCGGGAGGCGGAGCTTGCAGTGAGCTGGGATCCGGCCACTGCACTCCAGCCTGGGAGGCAGAGCAAGACTCCGTCTCAAAAAAAAAAAAAAAAAAAAAAAGTGAATTTTT
>NC_045449.1:36214140-36218133 GCF_002776525.5 Piliocolobus tephrosceles | reverse complement strand
GGGGGGACCGGCTGGGATCCGGCCACCGGGGGGGAGGGTGAAAGCCCCGGCAAAAAAAAAAAAAAAAAAAAAAAAGTGAATTTTTGACTGCATGAGGGGATTCACTGCCCCTAACATCTGCATTGTTCAATGGTCAATTGTATCTGCAGACACACACATACACACGCACACTCTCACTCTCTCTCTCCTTCTTTCGACAGAGAGGATCCATATTTTCCAATATTCCTTCTACCACCTACTCCAAGTGGATCGAAGGAATGGTCTCCCAAGGAGAGAGACAATAGAAAACTGTACAAAGACAGCAGCAGCATTTATTCATTCAACAAACACTCCCCAAGTGCTTGCTATGTGCCTGGAGTGTCCTGGGTGCTGCAGATGACACAGGTATAAGCCAGATGTCTTTGCCAACAGAGCTTCTCCACCCCCAAGAGAAGTCTCAGCAGCACACACTAAGGAGGAAAAGCAAGGAGACTTCACCTTGCAGAATGACTGATGGAGAACAGGGACGAGGGTAATAATAACGCCACAGCACAAACTTTGTGAGGATTAGAAGAGATGACACATCGGGATGGGTGCGGTGGCTCATGCCTGTAATCCCAACACGTTGGGAGGCCGAGGCGGGCAGATCACCTGAGGTCAGGAGTTCAAGACCAGCCTGGCTAACATGGTGAAACCCTGTCTCTACTAAAACTACAAAATTAGCCGAGTGTGGTGGCACATGCCTGTAGTCCCAGCTACTCGGGAGGCTGAGGCAGGAGAATCGCTTGAACCTGGGAGGTGGAGGTTGCAGTGAGCTGAGATTGCACCATTGCACTCCAGCCTGGGTGACAGAGCAAGACTCTGTCCCCCGCCACCCAAAAAAAAAAAAAGTAGAGATGATACATCTAAAGCACTTAGGACGATGCCTGGCATGGGTCAGGACTCAATAAAGAGTGGAGTTAAATCCCACCTGCTGGGTCCTGGTCTTGTCCATGGCTGCAAGTCGCAGATGGCCCTGTGGACAGCACCCCTCTGATTAACAGGCTCTGTGTGCCTCACCCTTCTGCACCAAGCACCTCAGGCTCTGCTGATAGTAGGAGGCCAGATGTCCACTGAACTCGGGTGGGACTGGGAGGGACTCACAACCTCCAGCAGATGGGTACTGATGCAGTACACAGGTCCTCTCTCTCCAGTCACCTCCCTGGAGAGACTGCTTGGCTATGGCTCACTACTGCTTCCATCAGGCCACAGTCAGAGGGATTTAACTGGCAAGTCTGATTCCTCACTACCTTTCCGTGGCTATGCTCCCAGGATGCAGCCACACTCTTTTTTCTCAGCATCAGGGCCTTGTCAGCCTCACTGATCTCCTCTCACTCTAGGACCCTGACAGATGGTCCCCAGCCAGTCAGACACTGTTTCACCTCCCAGCCTCTGCGCAAGCTGTTCCCTTTGCCTACACACCCTTCCCCCGGCTTCACTCTTCCTTTGGGTCTCGCTTAGGGTTTGGGCTTAGCCATCGCTTCCTCTGGGAAGCCACCCCTTTCTGCTGCTTCCACGTCTCCGTCCAGCACTTACCACTCTGGCCGTCAGTACGGGACTTGCGCTTCTAGTCCACACTGGACTCTGAGCTCCAGGAGGGCAGAAATTTGGTCTAACTTGGCCACTAGCGGACTCTAGGCCTGGAAGTGGAGTTCAGTATGTTGGGGTGGGGCCCAGGCACCTGCATTTTTAACAAGCACCTTGATTGTGATGCCTCCTGACTCAGGGTCTAGTGCCACATCTCACACACCACTGAGTGGGTGCTCAGTGTTTGTTGAATGACTGCATGATTTCTGCCCATAAAATAAGGTCACTGACGGATGGTACTTTTCCCTAGGGGAAGTAAGACTGCTTGCTAATTAGAACCCAGACAGCGGAGTAACCCAGGTCTTCTTAGAGGTTCCAACGGTGGTTGGAATTACCTGGGCCGCGCCCCTACCTCCGGAGGGATGCTGTCCTCCGAGTCGGAGCTGTCCTCATAGACACCGCCGCCGCCGCCGCCGCCGCCACCGCCCTCCAGGTTCATCTGCAGCAGCTGGTCGATGGTGGCGTCCACAGCACCGCTGTTGGCGCGCAGCACGCATTCGATGATGTCGTAATCCATGTTGGGGAACATGGTCTTGAAATCATCCATGGCCTGGTTGAACTCCAGGCGGCGCACCTGGCGGGCCGGCCGGCTGTTGTTGAGCTCCTGGGGGGAGGCCGTGCCTCCCCCGCCCCCGCGCGCCCCGGCTGTGCCACCTCCACCGCTGCCGCTGCTGCTCCGGCGGAACAGGCTGGTCATTTTGCGGAGCCGCTTGGAGAAAATGTTTCTAGGCGGCCGCAAAGCCCCTTCCCCGGGGTCTTTCCGCGGTCAGCCGCTTGCTTGCTCTGCGGCCTCGGGCAGCTCACTCCAGCGCCTCCTCCGCCCGGGGTGGCCAGGCAGGAATGGGCTGCCGAGGGCTCCGGGTTAGGAGACTAGGGGCGCGCGGGGCCCCAGGCGGCCCTCGGAAAGTGGTCCTCACGGGGCGGTGGCATGCGGGACCGGGCCGTGCTGGGGCTGGGCGGCCGGTCATCCACACCCCCGGGGCATCCTGGCACCAGCTTCACGGATGGTCCCACCTGAAACCGAGGGAGATGGAGTCAGGGCCGAGCCTAGCAAAACATGAGCTCAGGCCAAGGGCTATTAAGAAACGAGGGCAGGGAGGCGCGACCCCTGCCATGCTCAAGGGAGACTTGCTTCTTCCCCCTGCTTTCTCCCCAGCTTCAATAATGAAATCCCTGCAGTTCTTTACTAGCACAGGACAGCTATCAGTTAGCAAGAGCTTCCTCCCACCCAGGTACCATCCTAAGCGTTCTATGGGGGCCAACTCATGACAGTACTGTAAGGTAGGTACTAGTATCCCCATGCTGCAGATGGAAAAAGTGAGGTATAGACGCTGAGTTAGTGGAGGAGCCAGGATTTGAATCTGGGACATATGGCCCCCACGCCACTGGTCTCTACCATTACACATACTGCCAAGGACCCCTGAAGAGCTGACTGAGGCAGGAGGGGCTCTTAAAGATGTCCTGCCTCTCTGATCTCTAGTCCCTGTTCTCATCTTCTCACATCACTGCCCCAACATCGTGGTCCCACCACCAGGGCAGCCATCTTGTGCAGAGCTCCACCAAACCCCAGGGACAGCAGTGATGAGAAATGGGACCCTCCAGTGTCACTGGGAGCTTCTGGCCTGAGAGAGGAAACAGGGTTCCATCCTTGCAGAGCCTCGGGCTGATGGGGAGGCCCAGTTCCCACTCTTGGTAAACTCATGTCAGGTCCTAAAACTCAGTCCACTCCCCTGAGAAGCACCAGCCCATCAGAGAGATGCAGAGAGATGCAAGGCCATTGTCAACTCCTGGAATTCATTATCCTCACCCCGATGTCAGGCCGACATGTTTTATTTATATCACAGACACGTTTGTTCTTGTGGAACACTCAGTGTCCCTAAATATTTTTTAAAATCCCAGAAGTTTTTTCTCAAAGTTGTCTTGAGAAACCATATACATCGTAAATTCTGTTATTATCCCCACCGAGCCCAGTTCCCCTGCCCCAGCCAATGTGTGTCCCTCAGCCCCCAGGGTCAGCACAGTGTCCTGACAACATGTATGGGTGGAACTGAATATCAAGCACAATGAGGGACCTAAATCTGCCACAGAAAACTGCCTGGCCCACTCAAACCTACGCATGTAAACCACTGCCAAGGTTGCATTTCTGTTAGCACAGACCACTGGGAAGGGAGTGGGCCTAAAAACACCAACTTCTGACTTTTTCATGCCTACTCCAAGCCTTATAGTAATTTCATTAATTGTAGAAAAGTGGCAGATTTTAAGAGACCATTCCATCCAATAATATTCTTGAGTTTGATGAAACAGGTGCAAACTTGTTTTCACTTTTCTATGACTTGGAGTCACAATCTTAATAGCTGATATAGAAATGTTCTTTTTTTTTTTTTTTTT
>NC_045449.1:36195108-36214040 GCF_002776525.5 Piliocolobus tephrosceles | reverse complement strand
TTTTTTTTTTTTTTTTTTTTTTTAATGTGTGTGTGTATTTTTAATAGAGATGGCCATGTTGGTCAGGCTGTTCTCAAACTCCTGACCTCAGGTGATCTGCCCACCTTGGTCTCCCAAAGTGCTGGGATTACAGGCATGAGCCTCAACGCCTGGCCAAGATATTTTTGTGAGCACATCAACCCCTGAGAAAACCTACTCACACTCTGGTGTGTCTACATCTCAATTTTTCACTTTTTTCTTTTTTTCTTTCTTTTTTTTTTTTTTTTTTTTTTGAGTTGGAGTTTGGCTCCAGCCCAGGCCGGAGTGCAGTGGCGCGATCTTGGCTCACCGCAACCTCCACCTTCAAGGTTCAAGCAATTCTCCCACCTCAGCCTCCTGAGTAGCTGGGACTACAGGCATGCGCCACCACGCCTGGGGCTAATTTTTGTATTTTTAATGGAGATGGGGTTTCACCATGTTGGCCACGCTGGTCTCAACCTTCTGGCCTCAAGTGATCCACCTGCCTCGGCCTCCCAAAGTGCTGGGATTACAGGCATGAGCCACTGCGCCTGGCATTATTTTTTCTTTGCATACACCACCATAAATGAATTTATTTTACTAATGTAATCAAACCATAAATTCTATGCAACTAGTTTTTTCCACATAAGATACTGTGGCCATCTTCCCATGTCAGAATACGTAGGGCTACGCCATCATTTTTAGTGTCTGAATAGTATTCTGTTGACTGAGTGAAGCATGATTTATTATCCAACTGCCTCTACCCCATCTCTTCCTACATGAGCAAGTCAGAGCCCAGAGGGGCCAAAGCCATTTCACAAGGAGACACCTCAAATGATCAGTCCAACACAGTTTTGCTGTGAGAAGGAGCACAGGAAGGTAGCCAAGTATGACATGGTTTCCCATAGCTGGCTTTAGATACCCCAACACCCCCACACCCACATCTCCCACCAACCCACATACATCAGAAGAGTATGCAGCTTCGCCTCAGCCAAAATGCCCTCCGAGGCAGGGCTCCACCCTGACAACTGCCTTTGTCCTGGGCTCTGGGGACCTGCCCTCAAGTCTCTAACACAGATCTCAGGGCCAGGAGGCCCCAGAAGCTGATGCCTTGGGCTACTGTCTGCTGCCCTAGTGTCATCACACACAGGGGTCAGTGAGTTGTGTTAAGGCCTTCTGGAGTAAAGCCATCACCTCCCTGCCCCTCCGGTAATTTACTAAGAGAGATGGAGGGACCCGGCTCTCACTCTGCCAAAGGCAATCCCTCAGAGAAAGATGACCTGGGCCACCCCCAGGGGAGGAAGAAGGAAGATGGCAAGACCTACATTTTCCCCATTAGCAGCCCTCTGGACAGCTCCCTCGGGTTTGGGCCTCTCTGAGTGTTGAGAAGCTCCAGAAGCCACTTATAGGAAGCGCAAACCGGTTCAGACAGGGCTGCAGTTCCCCCTCCGCATGGGGCCTCAGGCAAGTCTCCCATCCTCTCCATGGCCCTATGTCCTCATCTCGATGCACCCCTTAGGGGGTTTCAATGGGAATGAAATAAGATAATCCTCAGCACACTGCCTAGAAGGTGGCATTCGAGGTATCACTGCCCCAGGAGGCTGGTAGAGAGCCAGGAGCAGTGGGTAAACTGGCCAAGCTGCCCCCGCAGAGGATGGGGTAGGGAGATTCTAGGGGAGTTTTCCCCAGCACCTGGATGTCAATCCCTGGAACTCTTTCAGGCCTCTGGAAGGAAATATCGATCCTCATGGTCCCGGGGGAGGCTGGGCTGGCCTGGGCAACTGGAGACACGGCAGCTCATGCAGCCGCTTCCATCTGGCCCAGGTGCAAAGCATTGAAAGCATCCTTGTGGGGACCACAAAATGTAAAGGACTGACAACTCCAGCCCAGGCCCACACCCCGCCTCACATTACAGGTGAAGAGCCTGAGACCCAAGTCTAGGAGGGAGTTGCCTGAGGACACACAGTGAGTAAAGGCAAAGTCTAGACTTTTCTATTAAAGGGTGGTTCTGTAGATGGGAAGAGTGGCTCAGAAACAGTAATGGGAAACACAAGGAAACAGTAATGGGAAACATTTTGATTTACAGAAGCACCATTTCCACAAGACTTTATAAGGTCTGAGACTCCCAGGCTGCCTATAGAACCAGGTGGACTATAGAGGCCCCCAATTCTCAGAGCACTTTCCCTTTCTCCCCCTGGCTAAGCTCAGGGCAGAGTCTGAGGCCATGGCTGTGGTGTGCCTGGGAGCAGGGTCAGAGTTGTCCCTGCCAGGCTCCCTTTTGCAACTAGCACTGCTCAAATGAAAAGCAGTTTAAAATACCTGAAAAGATTGAGGCAAGCAGGCAACAGGTTTATGAGCTTGTGCCACGTGCTTTCACGTTTAATCTTTATTACAACTCCATGAGACAGGTGTTGCTGCCTCCATTTCATAGCTGTGGGAACCATTTCAGACAGGTTAGGTAAACTGCCCAAAGTCACACAGCCAGTATGTGGCGAGGCCAGAATTAGGAACCCACTTCCTAAGAGGCAAAAAATGCCAAGTAAGGCTCACAGGGCTATGAGCCAAGGAGCATAAGAAATTCAGCCATGTGTGCCCCAGGTTCAGGAGACTGGGCATAGCCCAGAGGACACTTCAGCAGAGGAAACATGACCCAGACAGCATGGTAGCAAGGTCTCTTGGCTCTGCTCCAGAGCTGGCTCTGTGACCTTGGAGAAACCATAGCACGTCTCAGTACCCCAGCTGCTGATCACTGGTAGGGAAACAGAGGGAGATAACCCCTGACTGGCTTCTGAAAAAGGAAGCAAACAACCCACTGGGCTTATCAGACCTCTCGGAAGCTGACTCAAAGGCTCCCCTGAACTCATGGTTGTGGATGACCTGGGGACTGGGAGGCAGAAACCCCACACCTGTCCTCCTCCAGGTCCCAGGGAGCCAGGATCAGAGTGGCTCTCCACCTCCCCTGTAAAGGAATCCAGGCCCGGCAGGGGCGGCAAACAGCCAACCTCCTCTCCTAGCATGAGCACGCAGCCAAGGCCTGAGTCACTCCCGGCTTGGCCCACGGAGGTGGGCAAGCTGCCCCAGTGCAGTTCATCTGGCCTTGCCCAAGGTCATCCCAGCCAGCCTCCTGCCTGGTGCATCAAGGCCAGCGAGGGTCTGCATGGGGGCTGTGAGAGCCGGGCAGCCAGAGCCCTGGGTGCACTTTCTGACCCTAGTAAGGCTGTGCGACTTGGGGAAATTGTTTCATTTCTTTGAACCTCAGCTCCCTCCCTTGTAGACATAGGGATAGCACCTCCTTGGAAGGAGTATTAATAGAATGTACACGGGTACCTGGAGCATAATAAGCACCCAATGAGACAGGCTGCTGTGGCTTCGGGCACAGGCCTGGGACCTTTTCCCGGGGTAGACTCACTCCCTGAGCAATCTCATCCAGCCCCACGGCTTGGAATACCATGTGCATACTGTACACTGGCTCTCATGTGCTCTAGCCTCTCCCGTGGACACTCCCCTCAACTCCACACTCATACAGCCTTCCTGCTGCCTCTACTTGGACACCCAACAGCAGCTCCAACAACACGGATCCATCCGACCTGTGATTCCCTCCAACCCCAACCTGTTCCTCCCCTGCCTTCTCCATCTCTGTTAATGGCATCTCTCCCTGGCTTCGGCCAAAACCTTTGGAGTCATCTTGGAGTGCTCTCATTCTCTCACACTCTATGTCCAATCTATGGCAAAGCCTGTCTTCCCCGTCTTCCAAATGGTTTCTGAATCTGGCCACTCCTCACCACCTCCACAGCTATCACGCCCTCCCTAGCTCCCTGCCTCCCACTTGCCAGCCTAGAGACCCCTCATCGCAGGGGTCATGCCCTTCCTCTGCTCCACACCTCCCAGTGATTTCCATGTCCCCAGAATACCCAGAGTTTTACTGTGGCCAACCCACATGGTCCTACCCATGACACCTTTTGACCTGCTGTCAGATATGCATGCACACATACAGAGAGAGCCTCACTCACGGGAGTTACCTGGATCCTTGCTAGTCCACCAGCGAGCCAGGCGCACTCCCACCCAGGGGCCTCTGAACTTACTTTTTCCACCACCTGCTATGTTCTGCTCCCACATATCTGCACGGCTCCCTTCCTTCTGGTCCCTACTGAACCATCACCTTGAGTGGGGACCAAAGAGGCAAGTCCACCCCTCAACATCCCAGTGCTCCTAACCCTTTAGGCTTACCTGTCCTATTCATGAAACAGACCACCATGGATATTATACATTTGTCACTGATATCTTCTCCACTAGAATGTAAGCTCCACAAGGGCAGGGGCTTTGCCATACTCACTGTGGTATCCCCAGTGCCCGAATCGGTGCCTGGCATGGTCAATAGATATTTATTAGGCAAATGAGTAAAGAAGGGAAGGAAAGATGGAGGAGTGCAGTAACTGTGCATTTCCCTCCCTTCCCTTCCTCTTCTGGCTCACAGCAATGGTGGGCGGGGGGCTTTTCATTTTCCAAAGCCCTCTGTCCCCCACACACTCATTTACTCCTCACAACAAACCTAGGAGATATATAAGGAAGTGTGTTATTATCTCACTTCAGAGACAAGGGGTCTGAGGCCAAGGCAGCCCAGTGACATGGACACAAGACTGAGGCAGGCTGCCCCTTTCCAAGCTAATGCCAGCACTGGGGGCAGGAGGTCGACCCCCTCCTAGATCTGACTTGACCTTCCATTCTGCCCCCCAGGAGGATCAGGGCCCAACCCTGAAAGGTGGGAGTTAGAACAGGAAGCCACAGGTCCCAACGGCCAGCACCTTCCTGTGCCCCACCCAGAGGTCACTCTTCTGGAAGGAGGGTAGGACTCCTCAAACCAGCTCTGTCTCTGCACACCCCAGCCTCCCTCCTCTGAAAATCACCAAGGAGCAGACCCTGTGTCCATCTGTGATTGTCGTGATGCCTACCTGCAGAGGGATTTGCTTCTTGCCTAAGATCTGGGCCCAGCCCAGTGGCACTGCCAAGCTAGGCCACTAGGTGGTGTCCCAGAGCTCAGGCCTGGGCAGCTCCCAGGGAAAGGGCCAGAGTGGCTTTTCTCTCAGAACCCAAGAATGTGCCCCACCCCCACCCTTGGACTGATTAAAAGGGAGAAGAAGCACCCAATTGCCTCAGGGGTCTTAGTACCCAAGACCTGCAGAGTTGTCAAATCGTTTAGTCCTAGGCGGGACATCTGTGGCACATGTGCCACCACCTTCTAGCCCTCGTCCTTGGCAGACATCACTAATCCATCCAGGTATTACTGTCCTACAGAACTCACACAACCTCAGAACCCTCTGCAACACGGCCTCTGCGCAAGCCACGACCCAGCGATTAGAATTGGCATGCAAGACAACCCACTTGCCAGCGCTCTCATTTCCCGTATGGGGAGACGCAGCCCAGGCTCACTGTCTCATTAGGAATCCAGGATGCAAAAGCCAGTGGGGCCAGAATGAGGTCATATGACCCTGGGAGGCTTGTGTAACCATGGTTGAGTCCTGCGGAAACCTCAAGTGGGTAATGGCAGAGGCTGCTGGGCTGGGGCAGCTGCATCCTCGGCCAATTGTCACCTCAGAGCGGGTGGGGTGCAGGGAAATCTGCCTGAGCTTCTTGGCTTCAGAGCTGAAGAGGCCCCAAAAGGGGGTGAAAGGAAGGGGAGAGGAGACAAGAGACAGATAGAGGCTCTCAGGGTGTGTGTGGGTGTGTGTGTGTGTGTGTGGGTGTGTGTGAGGCAGCCCTGACAGAGACGCCTTGTCCTCCTGTCCCTGCACAGGCTTGTTTTCTTCCCAAGCTATTAATGTCGCTGCAGCTTCAAAAGCCGGGTGACCTTTAAACGCTGAGCCTCCTGCTCCTGCCCAAGGCTCGGAAAAGGCTTAATGGAAACTCGACCCAAATGGCCACAGCTGCTGGGGCTGCAACAAAGCCAGCCTCGTTCCCGAGGCCCCCAGAGCTGCTGGGCAGCCACACCTGTGCCCGCCCCCAGGCAGCCAGGAAGGGCAAAGAGGACCCTCGGGCACAGCCATTAGAGAAAAGAGACGGCTGGAGCTTAGGGGAGGAGGAGGAGGAGCAGGGGAGAGACAGACAATGCTGTCATGCGCTGCTGTGTGACCTTGCGTACTTCTCTGGACCACTGATCTCTTCTACATCTGTAAAACACGAGAATTTGGCAGTGTGGTGGCTCACGCCTTTAATCCCAGCACTTTGGGAGGCCAAGGCAGGTGAATCAGGAGATCAGGAGTTCAAGACCAGCCTGGCCAAAATGGTGACACACCATCTCTACTAAAAATACAAAAATTAGTCAGACATGGTGCTGGGCACCTGTGATTCCAGCTACTCAGGAGGCCGAGGCAGATAACTGCTTGAACCCAGGAGGTGGAGGTTGCAGTGAGCCAAGATCATGCCACTGCACTCTAGCCTGGGTGACAGAGCAAGACTCCATCTCAAAAACAAAACAAAACAAAACAAAACCATGAGGATTTGATAAAAAGGACTCCTCAAGCTCTTTGCTAGCAAGAAACCCCCACTGTCACCCAGAGAAACAGGACACCTGGTTTCTATGCCTACCCAGCAGGGCTGCCAGCAGGAGTGAGGCTAGGGGCAGCCCCTGCCTTCCAAAGGCTACCCCATGAGCTGTGCAGGTTGGGCATGCCATGACGCCTTGGCCACCCCCACCCCTATCACTTAGATCTGTAAGGGTGGGGCATTCCTTTAAAATTTGTTTTTAATCTTTAAAAATCAGAAGAAAGGCCAGACTTGGTAGCTCATGCCTGTCATCCCAGCACTTTGAGAGGCCGAGGCGGGCAGATCATCTGAGGTCCAGAGTTCGAGACCAGCCTGGCCAACATGGTAAAACCCCGTCTCTACTGCAAATACAAAAATTGGCCCGGTGTGGTGGTGTGTACCTGTAATCCCAGCTACTTGGGAGCCTGAAGCACGAGAATCACTTGAACCAGGAGGCGGAGGTTGCAGTGAGCCAAGATCACACCACTGTACTCCATCCTGGGCAACAGAGTGAGACTCTGTCTCAAAAAAAAAAAAGATTAAAAAAAATACCTTTTCTTTTCTAATTTTTCTCTCTCCTGCCTCAACACTTGTGGCCATGTCTGTAGCCAATGGGAGATGTGGGGCAGGGATGAGGGCAAGAGGTTCCAGAGGAGGTGAATGAGGTCCCTCATGGACAAATTGGTCCCAGAGCCTCAGTCCTAAGCACATCATCATTCATCTCTGCTCCTAAGGCCCAAATATCAGGCGTGGCTGCCACAAAAGGCACCATCAAGAAGCCAACACTGCCTTCCAGTGAAAAAGATCCAAGGTGAGGCTCCTCAGCAGAGAAACATGTCATTTGTTTGGTTCATCTTAGCAAGATAATGGTCATAACAGTCATAATGAGAATAGATAATATTTATTGCCTGTTTCCTTATATGCTAGCCACGACTCGAAGTGCCTTATTGCATGTTAACTCTCTTCATCCCCTCTACAGCTCTATGAGGTGCATATTACTACTGCTCTTTCCACTTTATAGTAGAAAAATGAGGCGTAGAAGAGTTGAGTAACTTGTTCAAGGTCACACAGCTAAGCGGCCAAGCTGAAATTTGAACCCAGAAGGTCCGATTCCAGATTTAACGCTCTGTATCCACTGGGCTTGATCACCATTCCATACTCCCTAGAGCCAAGCACAGAGCTGGGCACACAGCAAGAACCCAATAACTGTGAGTTAAATTGAATTCTAAAGGGCAGGGTTGCCCCTGGAGAGGCTGGGGGTGCCTGGGTGCCGCTGGAGGTATAAGGGATGGTGCTTATGTCCAGGAAGCAATGGAGAAGACAAAACTGTGGCAGTTTCCTCACAAAAACTTTTTCCCACCCTACTGAAGTTGTCAAGTTGCCTGAGCAACCAACTGTTTTCCACCACAACCTGGGCTGGCTGGGGACTATTTCCACAACAGTCCCTCTCTCCATAAACAAAAGCCACCAGCTCAGCCAAGATATTCGACTCAGGTGCCTGGAAGGAGATCAAACCTCAGTGGATGAGGGGGGTTACTGTCCCCCCTGCCCTCCTGCAGGTGCCACAGCTCTAGGGGACCCCACTGGGCTGGCAGGAACACGTGCGTTCATGCTACCAAGTCAAATGGCCCATGCTGGAGGAAGGAGGCCACCAGTAACTCAGGTGCAGGGCCAAGGAAGCTGGGCTGGCTCCAGGCATGAGCTCATACTGGACCAGGCCCAGCTTCTTGGGAAAAGGGGTCAGCTGCTCCTCCCTGGGCTTCTCCTATAGGCAGTCAGGCTGAAGCCCTCCAACAGGCTGAATTCTGAGGTCTGGACAGCAGCAGGAGACACCTCTGGGCCCCCGGGACAGGCAGCAATCAATGCCCCACAATTTAGCATCTGAACATGCCCAGGTAATCCAGGCCAAGGAACCCATGATTAGAAAGGAGTGCTCAGGATGGGCAGAGGAGGGTCCTGCAAACAGAACTCCCAACCCCTGCCCCTACCCTCCACACTAAGGCACACTTTGCACCTACCTACTGATTCAGGAATTCCACTTCTATGAAATTTCCCTACAGATGATATGTTTGCAACTGTGTATGTGCATAAGGATATTCCTTGTAAGTGTAACAGCAGAAGACTGGAAACACTCCACAAGTCTACCCAGTAGCAGGCTGATGAAAATATGATACATTATCATCCTCCTCCTCTCTCTATATAATGCTATTCAATAACAAAAATGAGGGATTTCAATATGTCTCCTTAGCCCAAGACCTAAGGGAACAATGCAAGGTACAAAACAATGAGTACAGTCACTCTACTATAGTGCATTATGGTGTGTGTGTGTGTGTGTGTGTATGAACTCTGAAAGGATTCACAAGAAACTTACATGTTTCCCCTGGGGAGAACTGGGTCATAAGAGATAGATCAGGGAAACTTTTCCACTATAGATTCCTGTATACCTTTAAAATTTTGATTGATACTCATTTATTAATTTAAAAATAAAATATGCAAATAATCCATTATTATTGGATTACTAAGAACATCAATAGCATTGCCAGTGATTTTTATATCTTTTGCTTTTTTTTTTGAGACGGAGTCTCGCTCTGTCGCCCAGGCTGGAGTGCAGTGGCGTGATCTCAGCTCACTGCAACCTTTGCCTCCTGGGTTCAAGTGATTCTCCTGCCTCAGCCTCCAGAGTAACTGAGACTACAGGCACGTGCCACTATGCCAAACTAATTTTTTGTATTTTTAGTAAAGACAGGGTTTCACCATGTTGGCCAGGCTGGTCTCGAACTCCTGATCTCAGATGATCCGCCTGCCTAAGCCTCCCAAAGTGCTGGGATTACAGGTGTGAGCCACCGCACCCAGCTATGTCTTTTGCATATTATATTGTCTACAACAGACATAAGTTACTATTTAATAATAATTACAGCAAACATCTATGAGCACTTGCTAGATGCATGCATTTTCTATACACTTGGCATGCATTAGCTCATCCAATCCCCACAGTACAGCAATGAATGCATCCACTTCACAGAAAAGAAAACTAAGGCTCAGAGAGATTAAATAACTTACACAAGGTCACACAGTCAGTGGCAGAGCCAGATTTGGAATCCAAACCGTCTGGCCCCAGAGTCCATGATCTGCTTAACTTCCAACCTATAGTGTCTCTAATTAAAAGTTTTTCTAGAATGTCTTTACTCTCTAATTAAAACAAAATTTTTAAAAACTTGAATTATGGCCAGGTGCAGTAGCTCACACCTGTAACCCCAGCACTTTGGGAGGCTGAGGCAGGCGGATCACGAGGTCAGGAGTTTGAGACCAGCCTGGCCAATGTCGTGAAACCCCATCTCTACTAAAAATACAAAAAATTAGCTGGGTGTGGTGGCAGGTGCCTGTAATCCCAGCTACTTGGGAGGCTGAAGCAGGAGAATCACTCAAATCCAGGAGGCAGAGGTTGCAATGAGCTGAGATTGCACCACTGCACTCCAGCCTGGGCCACAGTACAAGACTAGGTCTAAAAAAAAAAATAAATAAATAACTGAATTATGGTAGAAAAAATCTTAAGAAAGCAAACCCCAGAGGCTCCAGGGCTTTAAACCTTTTCAATCCTAAGAATCCCAACCCAATCCTTCCTGCTCTGATCATTTAGGCAGGCTTTCTCCAGTCACTGCACCCCCTGGGGCACCCTCCAACCTTGGTCAGGGACCCACCTGCCTCCTGCTGGGGATGCAGGGAAGGAATGAGGGTTGAGTGGGCAAAGTGCCGGCTCATAGCATAGCTGTTTCAGACGTAGAACCATGGTGTGGAGGGACTGTTGGGGCACAGCAGGGCTGGGGGTCTGGCCAGGAAACTCCTGGTGGAGGGGAAACCACAAGTTGATGTTTACTGGTGCTATGTCTGGGGTAGGAAGCCATGGAGCTGAGTAGTCAGGGGTGGGGCTTTAGCCTGAGTGGTCAGAAGTTGGGCAGTCCTCTGTTTACCTCCTGACCCTGCAGCTTACTGGGCAAGCAGGATTGCTCTGAGCCTATTTCCTTATCTGTAATATGGGGATACCTATACCTTCTCAGATGGGGCTCCTGCAGGGGATTCACTGTGGTGGCATGCACAGCACCGCACAAGGGAAGCTGTCAGTCAGGGGCAGCTGTTAGCAAGACTCTATGAGCACTGGCCATAGCACCCCAAGGCCATATAGTTCCAGGGGGCTGAGTCTAGAGTCTGGCCCAGACGTCTAGTCTGGGAATATGACCTTGAATCCAGCCCTGAAGGGAGCGAATGTGCAGCGTAAAGGCCTCCCTACTCAGGGACCTCTACGACCTCAGGCTGGGAGAGCTCAGGGACCCTAAGGGAAGAGCAGGGAGCTGGGCCAGCAGCCAATACCCTGCCCTCCAGCTAAGCTTCCAAGGGTAGGAGAAGTGATTGGAATAATGCAGGGTACCCACTCCTACCCACGGGAAGGAGGTGGCTTGGAACTGGCCCCCAGGGGAGGGGCTCCATGGGCCCTGGGCAGCAGGAGCACAGGCAGAGTGGCCCTCTCAGAAATGCCTTCTCTGGCAGCTGAGGAATGCAGGCCCAGGGCAGAGGAACAGAGGCTGGGAGGGAGGGGTGGCTGGCCCAGGGCTGAGCTTCAGAAGAGCAGGCAGCAGCTGCGGCTGGGAGGCCGCCCGCCTCAGGCAGCCGGGACACCATCAGAAATTCCACCCAGAGTGAGAAGGGCCCAGCCCAGACAGCAGATGGGATAGTTTAGAGCCACTTACTGCTGGGCCAACTACACCCCCCAACCACAGACTGCTCCCTCCGCCTGGCCTCGGCCCCTGCTCTGCCTGTGTAGCAGCAGAGCTCCCCTTGCACAGCCAGGAGCGCCCAGATGCCAGCTGCCTAGGTCCCCTCTCCTGCCCATCCGCACACCCACGTGCCCACACATATACTCTGGAGCTGCCACAGTTAGGGAGGCAGGAGAAACCTCATGTTCTCACTTCCAGATGGTGCATGTTGCCAAAGGTCACAGAGCCCAGTGGCTGCAGCACTGGGATTCGAACCCAGATCGTGAGACTCCTGGCCAGTGCTCTCTCCTTGTATGGGCACACACAGCAACACATGCCAGCACACAGCTCACATGCCTGCATGTGCTCACAGCCTCCCACTCATTGCCACACACACCAGCTCACTCAACCCCATTCACTTGCACAGTGCCACATGCTCCTCCCAGGCCCTCACAGCCACAGGACACAGACACCGCTGTAGGATTTTTTCTTGAACCGTCCCACACAGCCCAGGCACTCAATGTACTACTCCCCTCTTCGCCCAACTCTGAAGCTAAAATTACAGTCACTCTTCTATGCGCACTCACTAGTGTGCACGGATAGCACCCTCAGCCCTCCCACAGCCCACCCTCCAAGCCACCCCCTTCATTAGGCCGAGAGCAGGGCCAGATGAGGCCTTGGGATCCCTCTCTTCCCCCATCTGCACCCGGAATGGATTTTACAGCATTGGTAAGGTCAGGCTGACCTGACTGGCAGCAAAACTGGCCAGAACCAGGAAGTGGCACACCCTGGCCAAGACACCAGCTTCCTGGTTCCCTGCAGGCCCAGCTCCTAGAAGGCAGCGCAGGGAAGGATTTCAGGCCAGCTGGGGCTGGTAGCCTCGGCCCCAAATCTAACAATCAGGGGAAGGGGACAAGAGCTCTTAGGGGTCCCATAACCAGCCTCCTTTGCCTCCCGAGGGCCTCAATCTCTACTTCTAGAAAACGGAGAGAAACAGTCTCTGTTTGGTCTGATCATTGAAATCTTCCAGGGATATTAGGTGGGGGCTGGGAGAGTGGGTCAGGACCAGAAAAAGGTACCACTTTTCTAGGTGCAAACTGGGATGAGTCCTCTGCAGAAACAGTCTGCTGCATCCTAGTCCCCCAGGGATGGAAGGGTCTGTACACTTTCTTTAGCTACAGAACCAGAACCGCTTTCTTCAAATGAAACCCTCAGCAGAAGTCCATTATGTAAAGGCATTAAACAGAAACCTGCCCTCATCCACCCCCAGCAATTATGCATAATCAGAGAAGCTGCCATTTAGCGAGTGCTAGGCAAAGTGCTTCTCATGCATCACATCGTTTAATCCTCGTGACAATGTAGTACTGTAGGTTATTACCTTCCACCATCATCATGACCATTTTATAGATAGATACACCGAGTGGTGTGTGACCTAGAGATTGTCTAGGACTGCGCCACATTTAAATTGCATGTACATGTCAAGTCTCCTGACATACCAGTTACTTGTAATGCATTTTAAAGCCTGGGTTTAATCCCTCATGCTCCCATCTCTCAAGTTGTTTGCATCTCTGCCTGTTCCGCTCAGTGCTACTGATGAGGCTTCAGGAAATGCAATGAGCTTTTCCATCAGTCTAAGAAGTCAAATGCTCTTTGCACTATAGCAGTATATCTCAGAGGGTGGTGGCGACTACCTTCCTCAGGCTCCCCATATTCTCTAACTCACTATTAAATCAGAATTTCTGAGGACATGGCCTGGGGATTTGCTTTCTAACAAGCTCCCTGGGTCATTCCCATGCACAGGAAAGTGCGAGGACCACTCTCTTGCAAGGTGATGCAGTTCAGGACCTGGATGCTGGTTTTGGTCCCATCACCAGTTAGCCAAGTGATCTCGGACAAATCATTTTACCTCCTGGGCCTCCAGGTTTCCATCTGGAAAATGGGAGGGTAGGACTAAATAATCTCCAAGACTCCTTTCACCTCCAACATCCTCTGTGTCCACTCCAGGTTCCCAGCTGGTCCACAGGTATATAAACTGAGTTTCACGGACTGCTCGGTCCCTATAGCAGCCAGCACACACTGTAGATACTCATGACGAAAAGTTCCTGTCTGGTTGACTTAAGGAAACATGCGAAAATACCTTACCTCTGGCTCTCGGCCCTAAACAGATGACTTTTGGATCATCCATGCCACCTACCCCTCCCCTGAACATTTATTTTCTTCATTCCAGCCCCAGCCGTGAGCCAAGCAGGACTCTGTAAACATTGAGTCTGCACACCTGGGCTTAGTCAACAGTCATCAAACAAAGGCACTGTCAAATCACCTCACAAGCCCAAACTTGCACCTACTCTGTTTGTCACAGGGAAGCAGCCACCTGGGAGGTGTGAATGGTGTGCTCCCCCTTTCCCAGCACAGAATGGGCATGAGGGACTGGGCTGTATAGAGGATGTAGCCGAAATGGCCCCAGCCTACAAATGGGTTACAAGTTTAATCAGACTTAAGGGATGTGAGAAAACAGCATGAGAAGCAGCCAGCAGTTGCTAGAATCTTCCAGAAGCAGCTAGACATTTGTCAGTCCCTTGGCTCCTTTGATGATCATCATTAAAACATGATGCATTGGCCAGGCGTGGTGGCTCACACCTGTAATCCCAGCACTTTGGGAGGCAGAGGCGGTCTAATCACCTGAGGTCAGGAGTTCAAGATCAGCCTGGCCAACACAGTGAAACCCCATCTCTACTAAAAATACAAAAATTAACCAGGCATTGTGGCAGGCACCTGTAATCCCAGCTACTCGGGAGGCTGAGGCAGGAGAATTGCTTGAACCTGGGAGGCAGAGGCTGCAGGGAGGCAGCGGTTGCAGTGAGCTGAGATTGCGCCATTGCACTCCAACCTGGGAGACAAGAGTGAGACTCCACCTCAAGGAAAGAAAAAAAAAAAAAAAAAAAAAAACCATGATGCATTCAGTGCTTGAACCCGGGAGGCGCAGGTTGCAGTGAGCTGAGATCACACCACTGCACTCCAGCCTGGGCAACAGAGCAAGACTCCGTCTCAAAAAGAAAACCATGATGCATTCAGGTAGGGCTTGAACACTGTTTGCTGGTGGCAAACGTCTGACTGCCTCATTCTTCAAGGTCTGTGGATCCCTAACAGTAGAGTTGTGGGGATTATCAGACCCACAGCCCGGACACAGGGTGAATTGAGATTCATGCTACCTTTGTGTATGGTGAACCTGTGTGCATGTGCAAAATAACTAAAGAGGAAGGATGAACAGGAAAGGCAAGGATGAAAACCCAGCTTCCACAGGTGAAACATCTGTGAACTGTAGCCAGGATCTGCTGATCCTAGCCATTTGAGAATCCCAAGATAGCTCATCCTTTCACTCTGACCACACTGACTATCCACAATGATTGTGCTTTATGTGTGCACAGCACTCAACAGCTTACGATGCTGTGGGAAAGTCCCCAAACCCTTTGCATTCAGCCAGGCTCCAGGTTGGGCACAAACCCTATACAGAGAGCTGGCCTGGGTGCCGTGCCATCCTCATAACAATCCTATGAAGTAGGGACTGTTATTTTGCAGAGGAGGGGATTAAGGTACAGAGGAGTTATATACCTTGCCCCAAGCCTCGCAGCCAGGAGTAACCAGGATTCCACCCTAGAGCCCACACTCCAACCCCTCACCACGCTGTCACCCCACTTACAATAATGAACCTCTGCACCTCTGCATGGGACAGAGGGAAACTGAGTCTTCCAGGAGACCTGGGCACATGAGGCCATCCTGGCAATGATCCCACCTCCAGCCATCCAGGAGCAGGAGCGAAGCCGCTGCACTGAGTGTGTAGGTGCAGCGGGCCAGCCAGGGAGCAGGGAGGTAAAAAAGCGATGGGGCACCTCAGCTCTGAGCTGGGCAGGTGAAGCCCCACCACATGCTTCCTCTGCCACAGCAGTCCCAGGCCAGGAGGGCACCTTGCCAGGCTCCACTGCCACCCACAGCATGGCCTCCCTGTCCTGGTCTGGGCTCTCCTCGAGTTGTATTTCCATGGCAGCCACAACGGGCAGCAGCCAGGGTGAGTCAGGCCAGGCAAGAGGAAGTGACCACACTTGAAAATTATTAACATGCAGGGCTGAGCTTGAGGCCTTTGTTCTTGAGCAAAGACTGTAGCATTTCACTTTCAGGAAGGAGCTAGGAGGGTGGGGCAGGCTCAGAATTGCACAATCAAAGCACAGGCTCAAACAGTGACAGGTTCCAGGTGGAAGTCAGCTTAGACAGGCCACCTGCAGAAAAGTGCAGGCCAACCCAGGGCCCCATATAGCAGGTCCACAGAGAAAGTACAGGCCAACTCATCTCCACTGTCTTTTAAATCAGAGACCGGGCACAGTATATGAAAACCTATATAATCCCAGTGCTTTGGGAGGCTGAGGTGAGAGGACCACTTGAGGCCAGGAGCTTGAGACCAGCTTGAGCAACATAGAGACCCTTTCTCTATACAAAAGGAAAAATTAGCCAGGCATGGTGGTGCGCACCTGTAGTCCCGGCTATTCAGGAGGGTGAGATGGGAGGAGTACTTGAGCCCGGGGTTCAAGGCTGCAGTGAGCTATGATGGCTCCACTGCACTCCAGCCTGGGTGACAGAGAGAGACCCTGTTTCAAAAAAAAGAAATCGGAGAGGATTTCCAACAGCGATAAAAATCAGGGTTTTGTGGTCAAAGGTGTTCCAAGTCAAGGAGACCAAGTGAAGGAGACACAAGGCTGGCCACAGAGGAAAGGATGGGACTCTAGGCAGCCAGACCCCAGTGGGAGCCCTGTGTCTGGGAGAGATGAAAGACACCCCCTCGCCCCAGTTGGCAGGGGGCAGCCCCAGCTCTACGAAGGCTGCCTTCCTACACCCCCTTTCCAAAAGATGGCACCTCTCCTCCAACCATGCAGGTGTTCTGGCCCCCCAACCCCACCGCATCTCCTAGGCAAGAAAAACATCCATAACTGTCCTCACAGGCAGCCAGCAAGCCTGAAACACTGTGTCTCGGGCAACTTTTCAGAGCTGCAGCTGTTCCCTTAAAAAGTCACACATCAGCCACCAGGAGTGGTGGGAAAGGCTGAATTCTGGAGAAGAGGGATGAAGGCTGGGGAGATGGGAGGGAGGGAAGGGAATATGGTCACCAGAGGAAAAAAGTCAGTCAACAAGGAAAAATCTGATTCTAAAAACATAATGCAAACAACAAAAAAACAGGCTTTGAGCAAGCCTCAGAAGCCCTGGGGCCCAGGCCTGTCCTTAGTTCCTGGGGAACGGCCCTTGCTTCCCGTCCCATTTCACAGGGGTCATCAAGAGGCTAAGATTTCACTCTGCTCCCCTCCTGCACTTCATGAGAGCTTAACCTTGAGGCCTTCGAGGAAATTAGGAGAAATGAGAACCCTGTCCTTTGGCAATTACAAAGTAAATGGCCCTAGGGGCCCGGCGTGGGGGTGGATCTCGCTACCGTGGCAGGGGGGCGGTGGGGGGCGACCTCATTCCCACCCTTCCTCGGCTCTGCAGGGTGGCTGCAGCAGAGGTGGCTTGTTTAGGGAAGCTGCCTGCTCCATCCGTGCTGGGACCACAGGGGCAGGCCACCCACCAGGTCCAACTCACCCCCTCACCAAAGCGGCTCTTTTTGTAAAGGGCTTTTGGGGACAGGAAGCAATAAACAGAGTCAAGCGGCCAAGATGCAGGGGCTGATTATGCAGTTTATGGAATTTCCAGGCCTCTTTATACTCTCCCACCAGCTGCCCGGGGCTCTGCAGAAAAAGGTGCTGGAGAAAGACCGGCTGGTCCCTGGCTTTACAGGTGGCCTTTTGCCAGGCCTAACTGGGCCTTCCTGAGTGAGTGAGGGGGCTATACACCTCGAGGGCCCTACAAGTCACCACGAAGAACAGTGCCACCCTGTACCACTAGAGACCAGCAGGCTAATGGCGACAGCTTCTCTCTCACTCACTCACACACACACACACACACTCCAGCCTGCTGCTCAACTCTCCACCCAGCTTTAAGTCACTCCGGTATTCCCAGAGGGGAGGGGATGCCTGGCTGCGCTGCCTGCATGCTGAGGCCAGGTGGGTGGCCCTCCTTCACAGGGAAGCTCACAGCTCAGCTCAGTTTAGCTGCACTGGGGGTGGCAAGCAACTCGGGAAAGACTGAGGCTGGTGGGGAAGGTGGCTCTGGGCTGGAGGGCCTCCCCAGTGCGTGCTCAGCTCACATTCCCCAAACAGGCTGTGATCTGGTGAAAGGTAGGCCCAAATGTGCAAAGCCATAAATGCAGAGCTAAAATGGGGAACCACCCACTTGTCTCTCGATACCCTATATGCAATAAACAACACAGGGCATGTCCACATGCAGCCGACACCTTCCAGTGCCAAATAGAATCGCATGAAATAAATCAAGTGGCCAGGCCATGTGTACACTATACCATTTTTGTTCAAATGTCTGGATGTCCATGTGTATACTTGGGTACACACAGGAAGACGTCTGGGTGGATATGCACCAAATCTCAGGCAGCAGTTACCTAAGAGGAAGGGCTGCATGGGAGCAACTTCTCCTCTTTGCTTCATATACCTCTGCAACCTTTGGTGTTCTTACAAGAAATAGGCATTATTTCTGCAGTCTAAAATAAGATATTAAACAAAATAAAGTTCATTGTTGGTGGCAATGTAAAATGGTACAGCCACTATGAAAAAGATAGTGAAACACAGTGAAAAACCACAGTTTGGTGGTTCCTCAAAGTTAAACACAGAATTACCATATGCTCCAGTGATTCCATTCATGGGTATATACCCCAACGAGTTGGAAACAGGACTCAAATAGGTCATTGTACACCAATGTTCATAGTGGTGTTATTCACAATAGTCCACAGCTGGAAACAACCCAACTGTCCATCAATAGATAAATGGATAAATAAAATGTACTCTACATACTTAGAACAATGGAATATTACTCAGCCATAAAAAGGAATGAAATGCTGACATAGGCTACAATGTGGATGAACCTTGAAAACATTATACTAAGTGACAGAAGCCAGACATAAAAGTACAAATATTGTATAATTCCACTTATATAAGGAACCGAGAATAGGTAAATTCATGGAGACAGAAAGTAGAATAGAGGTTTCCAAGGACTGAGGGAAGGGGGAGAATTGGGGAGTTATTATTTAATGGGCATAGACTTTCTGTTTGGGATGATAAACAAGTTCTGGAAATGGATAGGGGTGATGGTGGCACAATAATGTGAATGTACTAAATGCCACTGAATTATACGCTTAAAAATGGTTAAAATGGTAGGTTTTATATTTAGTATGTTTTACCACCAAGAAAGAGAGAGACAAATAAGGCACCAGGTTGTAGAAGACACTATGAGTCAGGCCGGGTGCAGTGGCTCATGCCTGTAATCCCAGAACTTTGGGAGGTCAAGGTGGGCGGATCACCTGAGGTAGGGAGTTCCGAGACCAGCCTGGCCAACATAGTGAAACCTCATCTCTACTAAAAATATAAAAATTAGTTGGGCATGATGGCGAGCGCCTGTAATCCCAGCTACTCAGGAGGCTGAGGCAGGAGAATCGCTTGAACCCAGGAGGCGGAGGTTGCGATGAGCCGAGATCGTGCCATTGCACTTCAGCCTGGGCAACAAGAATGAAACTCCGTCTCAAAA
>NC_045449.1:36159047-36195008 GCF_002776525.5 Piliocolobus tephrosceles | reverse complement strand
TCAAAAAAAAAAAAAAAAAAAAAAAAAAAAAAAGAAGACAACACCATGAATCACCATCACCAGGCAGAAGAGGGCACTACTTGGGCTATTTAGAGAGAGGGCAGCCAGCACACAGGAAATCCTGGCCTGCACAGAGGGGCTCTGTCCCCATCTGCATGGAGTGGGCTGTAAGACAATGACACCCCTGTTGATGAGGGCTGTTCAGATGGCCTGCAGAGTCACGCATGCCACAAGGCTGCGGGAGACGGCACTGCAGGGATACTTTCCAGACATTTGAAATCCTTGGGTTATGATACGCTAGGAAATAGTTACTTTAAAAGGTTAGTGTGCTGGAAAACAAAGCATGCATCAGGGAACCTTGGACAGGAGCGGACTAGGGAAGAGAGATGCTGGAGGAAGTGGGCAGGAGGGGCTGGGAGAAGAGCATCAGCGGACAGTCTGTCCTAGAGGGCCCTCAGCCAGGCTGGATCATTCACTCCACAGACAGGAGCACGCTCCCAGGTTCAGGGTAGTGGGAAAGTGGGGGTAAGGGATAAGAGGACCCTATTTACATCTGGTAAATACCTGTGTACATCTTCAGCATCCCCACGAATCTTGTTCAAAAATACATACTGGGCCGGGCACAGTGCCTTATGCCTGTAATCCCAGAACTTTGGGAGGCCAAGGCAGGCGGATCACTTGAGGTCAGGAGTTCGATACCAGCCTGGCCAACATGGCTAAACCCTGTCTCTACTAAAATTTAAAAAATTAGCTGGGCGTGGTGGCAGGCGCCTGTAATCCCAGCTACTCAGGAGGCTGAGGCAGGAGAATTGCTTGAACCCTGGAGGTGAAGCTTGCAGTGAGCTGAGATCACGCCACTGCACTCCAGCCTGGGCAACAGAGTGAGACCCTGTCTCAAAAAAAAAAAAAAAAAAATATATATATATATATATATATAGAGAGAGAGAGAGAGAGAGAGTACCTATCTAAAATGAGAATGAAAAAGTTGCCAGTGCACCTCACCCCCCTATTCTTGCAGAAGGCCCAAATTCCTGTGATTTGAGGCCAAGCCATAGGATCCAAAACAGGGAATAAGATGAAAACCACCAGGGTGAGCTGAACACCATTGTGACTGGACCTTGTTCACACACGCGTGCCCACCGGCCAGCCACCAGGCATCAGGTTCTTTTTGAGATGAAATATTGCTCTATTTCCCAGGCTGGAGTGCAGTGGCGTGATCTCAGCTCACTGCAACCTCCACCTCCCAGGTTCAAGTGATTCTTCTGCTTCAGCCTCCTGAGCAGCTGGGACTACAGGTGCTCGCCACCACACCTGGCAAATTTTTGTATATTTGGTAGAGACGAGGTTTTGCCATGTTGGCTAGGCTGGTCTCGAACTCCTGACCTCAGGTAATCCACCTGCCTAGGCCTCCCAAAGTACTGAGATTACAGGTGTGAGCCATCACACCTGGCCATCAGGTTCCTCTTGAAGGAGAGAAGCACAGAGGAGCTTGGGCACACCCGAGTAGGGCCCTGCATGCTGAGAACTGTGATGCCAAGACAGGTTTCCCAGGGGCATGGTTTCCTGAGGTTTAGCCACTTATCTCCAATCATGCAAGGACCAAGAGAAGCCTTGCGTGGAGCACATTTGTGGTCAGCAGCAGCTCTGCCTCACTTGAGATAAGGATATTTAAAGAGTAGATTTTTAAACAAAAGGATGTTGTATCCAGGGGCTCTCTGAAACATGCCAGGTATTATTTGTCTCTACCTGTGTGCATTTGTGTGTGTACACGCATTAGAAAGAAGACAGGCAGTTTTGAAAGATCATAATGTGACTGGGTGCGGTGGCTCACACCTGTAATCCCAGCACTTTGGGAGGCCAAGGCGGGTGGATCACAAGGTCAGGAGATCAAGACCAACCTGGCTAACATGGTGAAACCCCGTCTCTACTAGAAATAGAAAAAATCAACTGGGCGCGGTGGCAGGCACCTCCAGTCCCAGCTACTCAGGAGGCTGAGGCAAGAGAATCCCTTGAACTCGGGAGGCAGAAGTTGCAGTAAGCCGAGATGGCGCCACTCCACTCCAGCCTGGGTGACAGAGTGAGACTCTGTCTCAGAAAAAAAAGAAAGGTCATAATGTAGCCACTATGGCTGTCTCAGAGACCTACTTCTTCTAGAACTTACTGTCTAATAAGGTAGCTGCTGGTCATGTGTGACAATAAAAATTTTAATTTTAATTAAAATGTATTTACTGATTTTTTTTTTTTAAGAAGAAACCTGATTCTGTTATGGCGAGACGGGTTTTCACCATGTTGGCCAGGCTGGTCTCAAACTCCTGACCTCAATCTGCCTGCCTCAGCCTCCCAAAGTGCTGGGATTACAGGCGTGAGCCACCGCGCCTGGCCTGAAGTTAAATAAAATATAAAATGCAGTTCTTTGGTCATCCCATCACATTTCAAGTGTTCATCAGCCATTATGGTTAATGGCCATGATATTGAACAGGACGTATTTTAGAACATAAGCCCTGACTCACTGTAACTGGAAGGGCTTTATTATGACTTTCTGGGGGAGACCAAGGACTATGGATGGTCAATCCCCAGCAGAGAAGCCCTCCATATCTCCTGGGCAGACACGGCTGGGGTGAGCTCTGTGTCCTCTCATCACTGAGTCCTCAGCCTCATCCAAGATCAAAGCACTGGCTGTTTCCTGTGAAACTTGACACCCAGGCAGAGAGAAGCAGGGGTCCAGCTGGGAGCCTAAATTCTGATGTCCACACTAGCAGGGCCCAGGCCTCAGAGGACCAGGCTCAGAAAGGCTCTCCCAGTTTGCCTCACCAGGGGGAAGGATGTCTTAGCATCCCTAGGCGCCTCCCCTGTTCCCTGTCCTGGGTGTGCAAATGCAAAACTGCTTTCTTGGGCTTCTCCAGAGCAATGGGAAGGACTTAGAGAAAAAGGGCAGCTGAGGCGGGGATATGTATGTGTGTGAGGGTAGAGAGCAGGTAAGTGCACATTAAAGCCAATGGTCAGGCTAAGGAAATAACCGAAAGAGGTTCTAGCAACACAATGACTGGATGTTTGATTCTGGTTTTGTTTTGTTTTGTTTTAGAGATGGGATCTCTCTCTTCTGTTGCCCAGGCTGGAGTGCAGTTGCAGGACCATAGCTCACTGCAGCCTCAAACTCCTGGGCTCAGGCAATCCTCCTGCCTCAGCCTCTCGAGTAGCTGGGATCTCAGGCACACACCACCATGCCTAGCTCCCTCCATCCCTTTCTTTTCCTTACAATTTCTGTGTTAAAGAACACAGGCCATTCAATGTTAGCCTTCCCCATAAACTGGAGTTTATGGAGTAAGTTTTTTTTTTTTTTTTTTTTCTTGCTAAACTTCAGTGACCTCCTCTGCTCAACCCATGGGGCTCCTGTGACCATAAAAATAAAAAATACACCTGAAAGCACATAGGGAAATGCTTATGGTAGTTTAAGCAAAGAACACAAGATGCAAATGAGCACAGAATGCAAATTGACATATATATGTTATGTTTTCAACTACAGAAAAAAATTGCATAGAGAAAAGGATCAAACAGATCTATGCCTAGGGTGGGGCACAGTGGTTCACACCTGTAATCCCAGCACTTTAGGAGGCCGGGGCAGGAGGATTGCTTGAGCCCAGGTGTCTGAGACCACCCTGGGCAACATGGTGAGATCCTGTCTCTTATAAAAAGGAAAGCAGGCTGGGCGCAGTGACTCACGCCTGTAATCTCAGCACTTTGGGATGCCAAGGCGGGCAGATCACGAGGTCAGGAGATTGAGATCATCCTGGCTAACATGGTGAATCCCTATCTCTACTAAAAATACAAAAAAACTAGCCAGGCATGGTGGCAGGCGCCTGTAGTCCCACCTACTCGGGAGGCTGAGGCAGGAGAATGGTGTGAACCCGGGAGGCGGAGCTTGCAGTGAGCTGAGATCGCCCCACTGCATTCCAGCCTAGGCGACAGAGCAAGACTTCATCTCAAAAAAAAAAGGAAAGCAAAGGAAAAGGGAAAGGGAAAGAAAGGAGAGGAAAAAGAGAAAAGAAAAAAGAAAAGAAATATGCCAAATATATCAATAACTGTCCTAGATGGTACAATTTTGTGAGCACTCCCTTTTTCTTCCTTTATTTTTCCACAATTGGCATATCATAATGTGATTGTGAGGTGACAAGTTCTCTTCAAAACATTTCAAAGAAGAGTGCCCTTAAAGTATGGCATGAGATCCAGTGTATTACCAGGCCTTCACAGTACCCCGTGGCTTTGCTCTGTTACCATGGCCACCACCAATCCAGCTGAGACCCTCAGCCTCCCAAGCCTGCTTCCCTGATGCCTTCAAGCTCCTCTTGCCATCTCCCTCCCATTTTCTCTCTACGCCACCAAAGGAAGAGCAGGCCGGGTCCCTTCCGAACTTCTCGGTCTCTTATGTAAAGATCACATCCAGGCTGGGCGCGGTGGCTCATGTCTGTAATCCCAACACTTTGGGAGGCCGAGGTGGGCAGATCACGAGGTCAGGAGATCGAGACCATCCTGGCTGACACGGTGAAACGCCATCTCTACTAAAAATACAAAAAATTAGCCAGGCATGGTGGCGGGGGCCTGTAGTCCCAGCTACTTGGGAGGCTGAGGCAGGAGAATGGTGTGAACCCGGGAGGCAGAGCTTGCAGTGAGCCGAAATCGCGCCACTGCACTCCAGCCTGGGAAACAGCGAGACTCTGTCTCAAAAAAAAAAAACAAAGAAACAAACAAAATCACATCCCTCCCTCTGCGTCAGCAGTCCTCATGCTCAGTGAGCATCGCTGTCACCTGGAGGGCTGGTTATACACACATTGCTGGCCTCTACCCCCAGAGTTCCTGATTCCCCGGGTCTGGGGTGAGGTCCAAGAATCTGCTATCTAACAAGCTGTTAGGTGATGCTGACACCACTGGTCTAGGTACCACACCTGTTCTCCCTAAACAAGCCCTGTCCATCCTTCAAGACCTCACTCAAGTTCCCCTGTCCCATGAGGCAATCTCTGAGAACTTCAGCCAATATTGATCTTTCTCTGCCCTCCCAGAGCACCTGTTCCTCTTAAGGGTGGTTTGGTAAATGGGGAGAGCACTTAGTGGCCATAATCAGGAGCAGTGTAGCACTTCAACACCTGCTGTCTTGTGTGGCTGGCTCTCCTTCATCCTATCAGTTCTCTTTCTTTTTCTTTTCTTTTCTTTTTTTTTTTTTTTTTGAGACAGGGTCTTGCTCTGTTGCCCAGGCTGGAGTGCAGTGGTAGATCTCAGCTCACTGCAAGCTCCGCCTCCCGGGTTCAAGCAATTCTCCTGCCTCAATGTCCTGAGTAGCTGGGATTACAAGTGCACACCACCACACTTGGCTAATTTTTGTATTTTCAGTAGAGACGGAATTTCACCATGTTGGCCAGGCCTGATTCAACTGATCTCCTGACCTCAAGTGATCCGCCCTCCTCGGCCTCCTGAAGTGCTGGGATTACGGGCATGAGCCACCGTGCCCGTCCCCTATCAGCTCTTAAGGGCAGACTGGGACAGACATTTCTTTAGTGACTCCTCATTACCCAGGAGGCATTCCTCATGTCCCAGGTGAACTGAATCTGTCTCATTCTCAGGCACCCCAGTGACATTCACAAACAGACTTCTAATTATTCACTCGCTCATTCACTGGCAGTCCAAAAAAACACTTACTGAGCACCTACTGTATGTCAGGATATGCAAGATAAAAACCTCTTTTCTTCACAGAGGCCAAGAATTACAATAGCATGAGTGGCAGCAGAAGCCTACAGAAAGTGCTCTGTGAGGATCCCTCCCAAATGCAGTCCAACGCCCCCACCCCTGGCCCTGGAGACTGCTACACACACACAACCTTGGCCCTAGTTGCAGGTGCGGAGGCCTGCCAACAAGCACACACAGTTGCAGTCACACCCTCATGTAACCATGGTGAGGATTTGGCTGCCATCATAGGCTCCATTGTTCCCCAGCTAAGCCACCCTGGACTCAGGGACAGGATTTATGGGCAGACATTGTTAGGAGAACAGATGTTCGGGCAGGCGGGCCTGGGACCCGCTGGAGGGAGTCAAGAAGACACTACCTCCTAATTAATAGGCGGTAAATGTCGGAGGAACAGACTCCTTTTCCATTTCTTCAAACATCTGGGGTTCCGGACACTTACGCCCTCTGCCAGGCGAGACATTTGGAGCAGGCTGAAGAGATCATAGATTCTGGAAGGTAGATGTTGGTTTCTCTGTGATCTTGGACAACTTTTTACTTCTTTGTGCCTCAGTTTCACTATGTACTAGTATTTACTACTCAAAAAAAAGTGTAAAGCCACACACACACACACACACACACACACACACAAGACAACAAAGACACCGTTTGGAAGAATAAAGGCCTCTCTGGCGTACTGATTCTCAACTGGATGAGTACATCAGAATCTCTTGGGAGCCTTTTACTTTCTTGCTTTTTTCAGAGACAGGGTCTCACTCTGTCACCTAAGCTGTATGTAGTGCAGTGGTGTGGTCACAGCTTATGGTAGCCTTGACCTCCTGGGCTCAAAAGCGATCCCCCCACCTCAGCCTCCAGAGTAGCTAGGACTACAGGCACACACCACCAGATCCAGCTGCTAACTTTAAACAGTTTTTTTTGTAGAAACTGGGTGTTTCCAGGCACGGTGGCTCACACCTGTAATCCCAGCACTTTGGGAGGCCGAGGTGGGCAGACTACCTGAGGTCAGGGGTTTGAGACCAGCCTGGCCAACATGGTGAAACCTCCGCCTCTACTAAAAATACAAAAAAATTAGCTGGGTGTGGTGGCAGGTGCCTGTAATCCCAGCTACTTGGGAGGCTGAGGCAGGAGAATCACTGGAACCTGGGAGGTGGAGGTTGCAGTGAGCCGAGATCGTGCCACTGCACTCCAGCCTGGACGACAAGAACAAGACTCCATCTCAAAAAAAAAAAAAAGAAAAGAAAAGAAAAGAAAAAAGAAACTGGGTCTCACTATGTTGCCCAGACTGATCTTCATCTCCCGGGTTCAAGTACTCCTGCCTCAGCTTCCCAAAGTGCTAGGATTACAGGCATGAACCACTGTGCCAGCCTCTGGGGAGCTTTTTAAAGAAAAAGCCCCAGGTGTCTTTGTCAATTCTACTGAATCCGAATTTCCTGAGGTGCACCCAAATGCCATCCCCAAGACCCCATGCAAGTTAAAGAGGAGTGCAGGGAGGAGCAGAGGCTGCAGGAACTGTAAAGCAGGGACAGGGCCCAGGGACTCTGGGGAGGAGAGGTCAACATTGAAGAACCCCTCATTTCTGCCCCCCATCCCAGGGATTTCTAGAGAGGAAATATCATCCTCCTTATCTGAACTGACCAGTCCTCCAGGGACCTGCTGATTCATCCAATGCATGGCTGAGTCCTGGGCCACTCTTCCTTCTAGCCACCACTGGCCAGCACCCCACGCCAGCATATTTCCCTGGCCCTGGGTTCTAGCTCCTTGGCCCCAGAAGCCTCACCCTGGCCAACTGCAACTCTCTATTTCAAGGATTCAGGTTGTAGATCTCCTCCTTCAGAAAGTCCTCTCACATGCTCTTCTTGGCTCACTCCCCCATGGCTTTAGCCTGTTGAACCCTCTCTCTCCTCCACCATCAATGTGGCAACACTAGTCACATGTTCTCATGATTGCCACTGTGCCCATTGGTGGCCCCAACAGATGGTGCCCACCTGGAAGGCTTTTTGGATCTCATTCAGTTCTCGGTCCCCAACACCTTGCTCAGTGCCCAGCATAGAGCAGGCGAGGAATATGTCTATTTATGCTGATCAGAAGAAAGGGAGAGAAGGAGATTTAAAATCAAACAGTTCTCCTCGGCACATTTTTCAGAAATGTAGGAAAATTATAGCAAATACTTATATTAGCATGTCCTGTGTGCCAGAGAGAGAAGCCTGAGATACAGGGGGTAAATAAGTCCACAGGGTATCTCTGCTTCAAAGAGAAAAAGAGTTATACCTTGGGGGGTCAGGAGGAGCTACCTCTGAAGTCCTTGCTCCCTGTGCCTTAGAGGTCACAGTGACTCTATAACTTCACCCTTTGGATAAAGCAGAGGTTGAGGTTGCTGTGTACAGGGACAGCAGCAATTTATCGCTGCAGGAAGTCTCTCTCAGTGAGGTACCAGGGATCCTGTTGCATCCATTTGGGAGGGGCTGGGAGTCAGCAGTCCCGACTGGGAGCTCCTGGAGCTCAATTTAGAAAAGGCACAGGGATAATGCTATCTGGGGCCTTAACATGAAAGGGCTTTTCTTTCCCATGTCCAGACTCCCAGGGGAGAGAGAAGGCTTCCAAGTCTCCTAGCCTGATGGTTTGAGAGAAGCAGAGGGGTGTGGCCTGCACCTGCCCCACCTGGCCTCTCTGGGTCCAGGATCAGGCCAGGGAGGAGGAGGCCCACTAATCCTGGGTG
The DNA here is from genome assembly GCF_002776525.5 of Piliocolobus tephrosceles. Classification (NCBI taxonomy): domain Eukaryota; kingdom Metazoa; phylum Chordata; class Mammalia; order Primates; family Cercopithecidae; genus Piliocolobus; species Piliocolobus tephrosceles. The sequence continues at coordinate 36,186,562 of NC_045449.1, read as the reverse complement.
CATTACTCAAGGGAGACTGTGACGAAAAGCAGGAACTCTGAGTGGCATTAAAGTAGGCAGGAAATAAAATGTATTCAGAGTCAGCTAGTGTAATTGAAAATGAACCATATGCCAGGCACTTGGCAAGGTGCGTCCCGACAGTCTTGATTTAATTTTCACACCAACCCAACGAGGCAGCTACTATTCTCCTTGTTTTACCAACAGGAAACTCAGGCATTGTTCTGCTGGAAGGAGAGAAGGCCAGGAGGCAACCCTCAAAACGTGGGGGTGTTTGGCCAAGGCCAAGTAGAGATTTAAGGGTCTTCAAGTAAAGCATTAAGGATTCTTACTCTTCATTTGCTATCTTTCTTAAAGACAGAACAAAATAAAATGGGATTTAGGTTGGATTCCAAAAAAAACTTCCTGACTATAAAGAGGTATTAGAAAGTTCATTTCCTAGGACAGATCCCTGAAAGATGCAACCACATCAAATGCCCATTCTGCGACATTTACCACCTCAGGCACGCTCAGGGGTCCCCTCAGGTGACTGGGCTCTAGCTCCCATCTCAAGCGAGGCTTGTGGACAATGCGAAATCTAAAGTCAAACACATCCTTTGCTAAATTTAACAAGGAGATAGGCATAGAGTTCAGATATTAAAATGAAATCTTCTTTTAATGAATGGGCAGGGTTTGGAGTTTGCCAGTGTCATCAATGAGGTTACTGTGGCTACGTTAAAGTTAGCACATGAGTGTTGGATGATGCAGTTTATCAAACCAGCAGGGACTGAGCAACAGCTCAGGCAGAAAACTGGCGCCTGGCCTTAGGGAGCCCTGTCCTGCCTGGGCACCCTCGCCCACGTGCCACAGCTAAAATGCTGGTAGGACCTTGGGGACTCAAGGCAGGGCTGCCGCTGCCCCCGGCTGTTTGGACCAACACTTGAGCTCTGGCCTGGAACAGAAGGCTCCCTAATAGGTTGTTATGAGCCTGGAAAGGCGGAACAAGCTGGGCAGGGAGGAGGGGCCTCAGGAGGCTGTCTAAAGACACGCTCCCAAGCCGAAGGTTTCATTTCCTGCCAAGCAACTCGCCGGTTTGAATCAAACACAAAATTTACTATTCACCATAGAACAACCATATGAAAAAAACTTTGCAGAGTTTACCCAGATGTAGGTTTTCCTTAAGGTAAAAGAGGAGTCATGTTACCGAAGCCTCATCTTCTCACGAGTTCAAAACCTCTCCACCCTCTCAGGAGAAACCAAGGCCGGGAAAGGTTAAAGGCCTCGCCCTCAAGGTCCCACCAAAGAATCCGAGCTGGTGCCAGCTCTCCGACTCCTACCCAGCAACCCGCCCCAGGTGGCCAGCAACTGCCTCTGAGAATGCAGAAGGCCGAGGGGGGCTGAGAGTGTTTATAAATCACAGCACCCTTGCTCCATCCCGATGGCCTCGTGATGCCTGAGGCATGAGGGCAGGCCAGGACAGCAGCCATGCAGCAGGGTCTCCCACCCCAGGCCCTCCAGGCCCCCAAAAGGCTTCCTGTCAGGCCCTGCACTGCCCCCTCCTCCTGCTTTGATCTCAAAGAGGGGAGGGGTTGGAGAGTCCAGAGAAGTCCCCACTTGGCATCAATTTGCCCAAAGCAAAGGCAACACAAAGGCTGCGCCTGTTTCCATGGAGATGTGACGGGGAAGCAAGGGAACAAAACAGGGAGAAACACAAACCCGTCACCACCTTCCAGGCCAGTGTGATCGATGCTGGCGGACCAGAGCCCTGACAGGAAGACAGCGGAAGGATGAAGGGTAATCAGCGGATCTAGAAGCCACACTGGGAGCCCTTTCAGGCCAGAGAGAGGAGGCCAGCAGCCTCCCCCACCCCCAGGCCTGCAAACTCGCCTGGGCGCCACTCTCAAGAACCAGTCCAAGCAAAAAGTCCCAGACGGAAATCCACAGCGAGCACTTACTTTACAAAAGGATTCCTTGCTTGACTAAGGGATTCCTCCAAGCAGCAAAATCCCACCTAGAGCGCACTGTCTGTTTTGTTTCAGTGTTCACTTCTCTGAACAGGAGGAGGAGGGGGCCAAGGGAGTAACTTCCAGGGGACAGTTTGTGAGAAGAGATGAGGGGATGGAGGGATAGGGACTGGACTGTGTTCACAAAACGTCTCCTAGGGGAGGCCCACAAGAAAATGGAGATGTGGCAGCTTTAGAAGAGAAAGGTGAGCAGGCTGAGCGCCTGAGGCCCATCCAATAGGGAGGACATGGGAACATGAACAGCAGAGAAGGCTGGGCGGCAACAAGTGTCCCACTAGGTCCCTGAGGTTGCCACAGGTCCCACCAGGGCACACAGGTGCTCTCAAAGCCACTGGGCTATGAGGAAATGTGGGGTCAGCCTAATCTCCCCCAGGGCAACAAGAAGGCCAGTGGCTTGATGCCTCCCCGGGTGAAGGCTGGAGGAAGATGCCAACAGGAGGCCCAGCAGACGGCAGGGGCTCAGAGGCTGTCATAAGGGCCTCTTGACTGGCACTCACCGTTCATCAGGTGACACATACTAAGTGCCACTTAGCACATGTGGTCATCCTGGGACAAAGAGGCAAGGTCATGCACCAACACAACCCTGCCGTTGGAGAGTCTCAACCAAGCCTTCACTCCACTGAGTCTCTTCCTGACTATAATTCTTACAGGGAACAAAAACCAAGGATAACAATAATATTTACTGAGCATGCCATGTGGGCTTGACACTAACACTTGTCTCATTGATCCTCTCAACCACCCATGAGAGAAAGGCCTTTCTTCTCGCCATTGACTGATGTGGAGACAGGCACAGAGAGGTAAATAACTCGCCCAAGGTCACACAGCGAGTAACTGGCAAAGCTAGGATTCAAAAATAGGTCTGCCCAACTTCAGAGCCTGTGAACAGCAGGCTCAACACCTGCTCCATCAGCCTCATTTAACAGGTGGAGACAGTGAGGCTGAGAGAAGGCAGGTGACATGCACTGAGGCAGAGGCTGAACTCTGAAGACCAGTTCTCCTGACCCACCCCAAGGCTTTTTTGCCTTGTGAGGCCTCCTCTAGGAATGCCAGCTGGCTTTCTCGGTAGGGTACGTGGACTGCTCTGTGTAGTCACTCTCCTGTTCTGGACCTCAGTTTACCCCCTGCAACAAGGTGGCATCGTTAAGAGTGTGAGCCCCTGCTGTCTCACGGAGAGGAGCTGAGAAGAAACACGGGGTGTGCATTCAAGGTGTTACCAGGGAGCTGGTGGGAGAAGCAGGCTCAGTCACAAAGATCCACAAGCTCTGTAATGTCCACAGAGCAAAACCCTACGTAGCATCTCCAGGCCGCTACTCAACAGTCTTCCCACCAGCGTACATGTGCAAAACCCTCAGGGAACCTGGGGACTTCCCAAGGGTATTCAGACATGGATGCCTTCCAGCGAATCAACTTCTAAAAGCTCCACTTCCTGTGCTTCTTCCTAAAACTGATCAGCTGGGAACCCTCTGTGTCTGCCAGTTCTCTCTTCACCAGGGCCCTCGTAAACTCTTCCCAAAAGAAAGGCCTACCCCCAGCCATCCCAACCTCACCCTGGTATCCCGCCCTGGGTTATAGAAGCCACCAAACAAAGAGACAACAGAAGAATGCAGCCCTCATGGGAGGAGTTCCAGCAGGACAAAGAACTTTCTTAAGACGTTGAGAAGGGGGCCTTATCTATCTTACCTACCCATCTGTTTATTTTAGGATTAGAATTAGGAAGCTGACACAGGGACACCTGTTAAACCTGTTTAATAAATATTTGAATTAAAAAGAGGAGTCAGAGCTTTCCCAACCCAAAGTATGATTTGGCTGGCTGGTCTAACCACAAGATCCAGCCTGGGCAATTAGGAATTATGGTGGACGTTTTCCACAACTGCCTGGGCTGGGTTTGCCTTTCTACGGCTTTGACACAAATAAATTTGAAGCAAGTATATGGCATACAAATAGGCCTGGAAATACATTCCGCTTAAACTTATGATAAAACATTTTATATGTCAATTTTTATTTTTATTTTTTTGAGACGGAGTCTTGCTCTGTCACCCAGGCTGGAGTGCAGTGGTGTGATCTCGGCTCACTGCAGCCTCCACCTCCCGGGATGAAACGATTCTCCTGCCTCAGCCTCCCCAGTAGCTAGGATTACAGGCGTTCACCACCGCACCTGGCTAATTTTTGTATTTTAGTAGAGATAGGGTTTCTCCATGTTGGCCAGGCTGGTCTTGAACTCCTGACCCCAAATGATCCTCCTGCCCTGGCCTCCCAAACTGCTGAGATTACAGGCGTGAGCCACTGCATCCAGCAAATATATGTCAATTTTTTTTTCTTAATTAATTTTTATTTTGTGAAACAGAGTTCTGCTCTTGTCACCCACGCTGGAGTGCAATGGCATGATCTCGGCTCACTGCAACCTCCGCCTCCTGGGTTCAAGCAATTCTCCTGCCTCAGCCTCCCAAGTAGCTGGGATTATAGGCATGTACCACCATGCCCAACTAATTTTTGTATTTTTAGTAGAGACAGGGTTTCACCACGTGGGCCAAGATGGTCTTGAACTCGTGATTTCAAGTGATCTTCCCTCCCTGGCCTCCCAAAGTACTGGGATTACAGGCGTGTGCCCAGCAATAGATGCCAATTTTTTAATATATGAGAGGATACACAGTTATTCAAAATTCTTTTGAGGTGTAGGAGTGAAAGAAGTTTGAAGCCTGTTGCCTTCCTTCCCTGGAGCCATGATCAAAGGCTTAAGCTCCCATACCAACAGACCCACTAAGCCATACACACAGTAAGTTCTCAAGAGAAGGTAGCTGCAGTGTATACAACAAGCACTAGACCTGAAACCTGGGTATAACTTTATTTCTGCCACTTCTTAGCTATGTGGCTCAGAAGGTTAGGTCACCCATCTTCCTTGAGCCTCAGTTTCTCCCTAAGTACATGGAGATAATACCATATAAGGTATATTCAAAATCCTGATGACGAGGAGGACATTAAATGAACAAGAGAAAGGGCATCAGCACAAACAGCCCCCAGTAATAGCCAACCAGCAAGCGTTTTCTGTTTGGCTTCGACAACTTGGTATTTGTCTCTAGACGATATTAATAACTAACATTTATTGAGCGCTCACTATGTGCCAGGCACTGGACTAAGTGCTTCACAGGCGCTGGCTCATTTTGTTTTCACAACAACCCTGCAGGAAAGGTGCCATTCTTATTCCTGATCCACAGGCATGGAAAGCTTAAGACTTGCTCAACTCACTCAGCTAGTAATTAAGGGCCCAGTAGGTCTTTTTGATTCCAGTGACTGTGCTCTAAAAACCCTCCCTACTCAAAGTGCGGCCTGAGACCAGCAGCATCAACAGAGACTGGTACCTTATAAGCAACGCAGGATCCCAGGAGCTACTCCAAACATGCTGAATCAGTATCTGCATTTTAGCAAAATCTATGAGGGATTCATATGCACATCCAAGTTTGAGAATCACTGCTCTAAACCTCCAGTCTGGCTGATTTTACCATCCTGGTTTTATCTTGTTGCAGGTAATATTACAATGTTTGCTTTCTCCGTGCACACACATATATACAGCTGGCAATTAAAGCAAGCAAGATGGTCAGGGATTGTAATAATCCATCAGCAACACGTGCAAAATGCATTTTTAAAAAAGGGCTAGGAGGATCCACATCAAACTGTCATCAGTGGTTACCTCTGAGAAATGGGATGAGATGGGGGGATTAGGAGGAGCCAAAGGTGGCTTTTTATTATCTGAATTTTCTTTTCTTTTTTTTTTTTTTTTTTTTTTTTTTTTGATATGGAGTCTTGCTCTGTCACCCAGGTTGGAGTGTAGTGGTGCAATCTCGGCTCGTTGCAAACTCCACCTTCCAGGTTTGAGTGATTCTCCTGCCTCAGCCTCCCTTAGTAGCTGGAATTACAGAAGCCCACCACCACCATGCAAAGTTAATTTTTGTATTTTTAGTAGAGAACAGGGTTTCGCCATGTTGGCCAGGCCGTTCTTGAACTCCTGACCTCAGGTGATCTGCCCACCTCAGCCTCCCAAAGTGTTGGGATTACAGGCGTGAGCCACCATGCCCAGCTGAAATGTTTAATAAACAGAGTATAGTTGTACATGGGTTATATAATTTAAAAAGAAAGCATGTTTTAAAACACATGTACAGATCACTGGGAATTAGCTGTATTTTATGAGCTCCGTCTATCCAAGGTTATTGTCAGCTATCCAGCCTCAGACTGTGGAAAGCCAAGGTAGGGAGTTAATAGGGAGGTACTGGTGGGACAAAAGGAGTGCTGTGCTTGGAGCTGGAAGACTCCACTCCAGGCTCTGCCCCTGATTTGCTGTGCGATCGTGAGCCTCTCCTCCATGGGCCTGTGTTTCCTCTGCTAGACAATGGGGGGAATCCCCTTCCCCTTTTAGGGACCTACAGTGCAGTGAAAGGCATAAAAGTTCCTTGTGAACTGCAAGGTGCTTGGCAATGCAAGGGCCGAGTGTTTTCTTGAAAAGAAAAGAGATGAAAAAAAAAAAGCAGTGAAACATTCACCCCACTCATTCCATTCCCCAAACACAGATATCCCGTGACTTTATAAGGAAGATATACAGAGTAACCTGGATTTAGATTCCGTGGGAGCCTCAGGCTGATTTTCAAATCCTTATTCGAACTTAGAAGTTAGGCTTGGACGTGGTTCAAAACATGAAAAGAAAGGGCTATTTCTCAATGTCTGGCCCATTTGCTTTGTGCTTCTCTCCCGGTTTCTCTGCAGGCTCATGAGTCTGGGGAGCTTCTGTCCCAGTGTTCTGTGTGCTTCCTGTCTGGGCACAGTGGCTGCCCTCTCCTTTGCTTTCATGGCTTTCTACCAGCACCTGTCTCCAGTGCTGCCTCTCAGCTGCTCTTAGAGCAAAAGGCTTGGGGTCTGTGGTTCGGCTCAGTTCTCACTGCTGCCTCTGTTTTCCACTTTTTATCTTAGAAGTCAGATTTGGCCAGGTGCAGTGGCTCACACCTGTAATCCCAGCACTTTAGGAGGCCAAGATGGGCATATCACTTGAAGTCAGGAGTTCAAAACCAGCCTGGCCAACGTGGTGAAACCAGTCTCTACTAAAGATACAAAAATTAGCCAGGCGTGGTGGCACGTGCCTGTAGTTCCAGCTATTCGGGAGGCTGAGGCAGGCAAATCACTTGAACCCAGGAGGTGGAGGTTGCAGTGAGCGAGATCGCACCACTGCACTACAGCCTGGGGGATAGAGAGACTCCGTCTCAAAAAACAGAAAGAAATCAGATCTGCAGAAAGAGCAGCAAATGCTATCCCTCGCTCATCTGGAGGGTGTGGAGTTTGAATATGGAGGGATAAAGTGACTTGCTCAAACTCATACAGCCGGCTTAAAACAAACAGAGTTGGGTGGGGTTCGCTGGCCCCAAAGTCCAGGCTTCTTTATCCTTGCTTCCTCTCCGACCTTTGGAAATAACCCCCTTTCCTTAAGACTTGTCTATCATTCATTTGCAACTTGTCTGTCACTGACCTCACCCCTCTGTTCATTCTAGGAGACATGAATCTGGGGATTAAAAGTTGCTGTGCTTTTCCTCAAACAGAACAATCCTAAAACCACATAGTCTGAAAGTATCATTGAAACTGACCCAGAAGAGAATCCCCAGCCAGACTTTCCATGGAGAACCAGACCTGTCTAAACCAGTATGAGCTTTCATTACGGTAAAGTAAATGGCAAAAGAAGCCTCAGGGCAGACAATTCCAGACTCACTATTTAAGTGGCCTTAGGTGACTTGATTCACTTCTCTGAGCCTCCAGTTTTCTCATATGCAAGACAGGAAGAGTGCTACCACCTTTCAGTTTAAAAGGAAGATTACAAATAAGGATAAAGCTCTTCATAGTAGGAGCTCAATAAACAGCAACTATTACCATCATGATCACTGTCATTCCAGACCATCCATCCCAAAGACAGAGGTCTAAATCAGTTCTCCAATTCAGCTGCACATTAGAATCACCTAGGGAATTTCTCCCTCTCTCTCTCTCTTTTTTTTTAATAGGGTCTTGCTCTGTTGCCCAGGCTGGAGTGCAGTGGCATGAACATAGCTCACTGCAGCCTTGACCTCCAGGACTCAAGCGATTTTCCCACCTCATTTTTTGAATTTTTGTAGAGATGGGGTCTTGCCATGTTGCCCAGGCTGGTCTCAAACTCCTGAGCTCAAGCAATCCATCCACCTCGGCCTCTGCTGAAGTGCTAGGATTACAGGCATAAGCCTCTGCATCTGGCTGTGAATTTTATTTTTTATTTACCAATTTCCAACTAGCTCCCAGGTGATGCCAATGCCACTGGTCCATGGCACCCAAGACTCAACATCTTGGGCAGATGCCTGGAAAGGCTGTATGAATCTTCATCCCTGGACAGTCTCAAAGGCCACCTCTGTCCAGCCAGGCTAGATTGCACTACCTCCTGGAAGCAGACGGTCAACTATATGATTGGGGCACGAAGACTCAGAACCAAAGCTTGACCCCAGGTGACTCTCTCTCTCTCTTTGGTTTCCTGTTGGCTTTTTGGGTTCTACCAAGAGCTGCAGACAAGTGTGGCCACAAAGATGCACTAGCAAATTAATGATGGTGCCACACCCTGCATTCACGTAGAGTTACCATCTCAAGATCATCCAAAGGAGAGTCAGAAGACAAGGCCCTGGTCATTTTCACTCAGATAAGCAGGGTATAGGAGAGCATGGCCTGCCTTGGCTGCATGTCCCAGCCAGAAGGAGCTGAAACAATGGCAACTCTGGTCAACCAGACTCCCCTGATCAGCCAACCAGGAAAGCTTCCCACCAGGAGCTGGCAAAGTAAAGGCACAGTTGATGGGCTCCCGTGAAAAAAGAGCTGCTGGGGAGCTGGGTGGCAGGCCCCTCTGGCTTTGAGGCTGGTGCATTTTGTGACCCTGAATATCAACAAAACAATACTGACTGGACACCTACTATGTGCCAGGCAATGTTACATAAATATTTTCATCTGATAATCACATCAACTTTGCAAGGCAGGCATTATCATCTTCATTGTACACCTGAGGAAACAGGCTCGATAGATAAGTAACAGTGGAACTTACACAGGACAGAGCCAGAAATGAAACTCAAGCCTGTCCAATACTTCCACTTCTACTTTTTTTTTGAGATGAGGTCTTGCTATGTTGCTCAGGCTGGGCTCCTGGGCTCAATCAATCCTCCTGCCTCAGCCTCCCAAGTATCTGGTACTACAGGCACACACCACTGTGCTCCAATTCTTCCTGCTGCTTCTTCTTTTTTTTTTTTTTAATTTATTTTTTTGAGACAGCATCTCGCTCTGTTGCCAGGCTGGAGAGCAGTGGCGCTATCTCAGCTCACTGCAACCTCCGCCTCTCAGGTTCAAGTGATTTTTATGCCTCAGCCTCCCAAGTAGCTGGGACTACAGGCAGACGCCACCATGCCCAGCTAACTTTTGTATTTTTAGTAGAGACAGGGTTTCACCATGTTGGCCAGGATGGTCTTGATCTCCTGACCTCGTGATCCACCCGCCTCGGCCTCCCAAAGTGCTAGGATTATAGGCATGAGCCACTGCGCCTGGCCTCTTCCTGCTTCTTTACATTGCTGCTCAAAACTCTTAAAAATCTCTGCGACTCATTTTACCCTTTCATTTGGGGCAGAGAAGAAAGGGAAAAGTGTGTAAATCAATAGAACTGCAAGTGGTGTCTATCCCATGTGTTGCGTGGCTAAGCAAGGCACCCAGCCCCAGGCCCGGGGCTGGAAATGAGACTCTATGAATGACTGAGAGCCAACCTGAGCCTGGGTCCCATCACCCCACCCCTGTATAAGCCACAAGAAGCTTCCTGAAGCTGTCAAAGGGCGCTCAAATGAGCATCCCACTTCTATGGAGCCAGGGGCTAAAGAGGCCATGCTAGAAGCCGCTGTCCCATCAAGGCCCCAGACCTGTACCACAGCCAGGTCCCTCCTGCTAGCACTTTGGCAAGCAGGGGCCTTGGCAGAGGCCCCAACTCTGGATTAATATTACACCAAGAGAACCCAAACAAATGGCTCCTGACTTTCACGCTCCATAAAGTTCTGAGGCTTAAAATAAAGATGAGTTTGGAGGGGAGGGGATGTCAACAATAGTTAGCAATGGTACAGCCACAGGATGAAACACTGTACAGCCACTTAAAAGAGTGTCTTAAAACCACACCGTTCCATTAAAAATTCTCATTATGTAGTGTTACACCAAAAAGCTAGATTCAAAGGTATGTAAATCAGTAAGATCACAACTAGTTTTTAAAACCTATGCACATTAAAAAAAAAAAAAAAGAACAGAGGGAAATACAACCAAATGTTTTCAGCAGTAGTACTGAAATTATCAGAATGATCTATTTTACTGGAAATTAAACATTTTCCAGTTTTTCTTTAACGAGCATGTAAACTACCCAGAGGGCAAGGGGAACACATTCTGACTAAAATCCGTGTGTCTGAGAAGTCAGGGTGAAGAGCTGCTGGGATGGCATAAACCCCTCCAGGCAGCCCACAGCCATGAGATGGGACAGGCACAGCTGCAATCTGGAGGCCCTCAGGGCTCTGCTGTGGTCACACCTAAACAAGCAAGCCAGTGGGTTACCCTTCCCGAGGGGCAGAAATTCTCCAGGGAACATAACCAAAAGCCTGTTAGCCCTTAGAGTGCTCTAAAGGAGTTTGGCAAAGACACTGCAATGAAACACAGCCTGCTCAGGTGCTCTGCCCCAGGCAAAGAGATAGAAGACAGCTGCCACTGCAGGGTCCAGTGTCCCTTAGAGACCCCCAGCCAATGAGGATCCCTGCCAGCACTGCCACCCCCAAGCATGAGGATACAAAAGAGATAAGCTTCACCATCTGGGGCGCAGGAGCCTCCTGGGAATGCCTGCTTGAATGAGGGAGAATGGCAGGTCCCCAAGCCACATGCAAATGTGAAGGAGGAAGAGGGTCAAAAGAGAAGGAGCTGCAGCAGCTGTCTCTAAAAGAACACTAATTACAGGGCCGTCCTGCCTTAGCCAGGCCTGGTACTGCCAGCAAAGATGCTCTCAAGCTCAGCGTTCACCTGGCCACCTGTCCTCGGCCACCTGTCCTCGACTGCCTGTCCTCTGCCGCCTGTGGTTGGCCCAGAGGTAGCAAGGGTGGTCTGGCTGGGACTGCAGGCCTGATGGCTCCCCAAGCTGGGTGGGGAGGCCCCAAGCCCAGCTTACTGGGATGTCCTCATCCTAGGGTCAGGGGCCCTGTGCCGGGGGGGCGGGGGGAATAACTAGAGAACTTCCTTCTCTGGAAATGTTAGAGACCCACCAACACTGGAATGGAAAAAAGTGAAGTATTCATCCCTTGAAGTTGCGGGAGGGGCACAGTCAAGTGCAGAGGTGAAAAATGCCCATTCTCCAGGGGTCCCTCACCTGCCACTCATAGCAAGGAGCTCAAGTTCACCATGACCAAAGGTGCCTCTGCATGGCCTCCTGTTGCTGGCATTTTGCTGAGACACTAGAGAGGACCCAAAGAGGCCCACACCAAGCCAAAAGGTGGGCAGGAGGAAAGAGCACTGGCCTAGCAGTCAGACTAGCCGGATCTTGTCCCCATTCAAGCCCCTTCACCCCCTGAAATAGGTGTGATTCCCATCCTAGACACTACATCAAAACATTTACAGATCGGTGAGAAATGTATGGGATGGGACTTCTAAAAACAACCAAATTCTGGCCGGGTGCAGTGACTCACACCTGTGTAATGCCAGCGATTTGGGAGGCTGAGGTGAGTGGATCACTTGAGGCCAAGAGTTCAAGACCGGCCTGGACAATATAGCAAGACCCTGTCTCTATTTACAAATTTTAAAATAAAAAATAAACGTAAAGCTGTTAAAATCTAAACAAATGGAAAGTGTGGTTAAGATGCATGGGAAGTCATTATAAAGTGAAGGCATTTTGCTTCTCTTTCAGGACAATATGCAAATTAGAGGCAAAAAAAAAAAATACCCTCATTGTTTTTTTTTTCAGACCACTCATGTATCCACTGTAAAGCAGAGTTATGGGGCTGCTTCTGGAACATAGGAAATGGGGCTCAGCGGCTGGTGCCACACCGGGCCTCTTGGACCAAAGTGGAAAAGGAATGACTTAGACAGGGAAAGGAAGAGACAAAACCAATGAAACAGGAGGAAAAGTAGGGAGGTTGGAACCCGGCATCTCTGGGAAAGAGGCCCAGATGAAAGGGAGGCGCAGCTGGGGGAAACAGGCTGGCAATTGTTCACAGGGATGGCCAGCCCTGCTGCTTTGTGTGTTAATGTAATTAAGGGCTCGGTGGGGGCCGATGTTGAGAGTCCTTTAACTCCCTGCCATTCTCACAGAATGCCTGGGACAGAGAGTGGGGCTGTTATGGATGGTGCCAATGGATTTCTGGGCAGCTCAGTTAAAAGGGCATCCAGGGGCAGGAGGGCCTGGGCAGCAGGAGGTGAAGCCCTCATTCCAGGGTGCCTGAGAGGCACTTCCTCCTCCTCCCCACTGCCCCCGGGAGTCTCCCAAAGCCCTGCCACTGCCCTGACCCTGGTTAACACTCCTGGTAATTGCTGGGGCTGCTGCAGAAAGCCCAGAGAGAGAGGAAAAAAAAATGCCAGCGTTAATTAGAGAGAGAAAAAAAGTCTGCTTCTCCAGTGTTCACTGAGGCTTCCCTCCTGCCCACACCCTCTGGGTTGGGGCATCCAGTTTCAAGGAAGCTCCCAAGGCAGGGCTCTCCATGCCTAAAGCCAAAATCAACAACAGCACATGGAAATTACTGAACAGGAGCAGCTGGGTCTAGCAGGCTTCTAGGAGTCTTGCTCCAAAGCTCCCAACCCCTCATATTTCCAAGAGGTATGTCAGGGGGTCTGCCCCCCAACCCCACCCATCCAAAGAAAGTCTCACATTAACCTACAGCCCAATAACCTGTTGCTCTGCAACAAAGACAGTATAAGTTCTTGCTACCAACATGAGACTCCTCTGGATGGCAATGGACATTCTGTAGGCAAAATAATTCATGCAATGTAAGCCTTTAAAAATATTGTCCCATCTCACCTCACAACTACCCTGTGAGGTAGGTACTATTCTTTCCTCCACTTTATAGATGGGGAAACTGAGGCTTAGAGAGGCCAAATAGCTGTACCCAAGGTCAACAAGCCCACAAGTAGCAGAGGAGGGATTCAAACCCTGGCATCCTGACTCCAAAGCCTGTGTATTTAACCCCTATTCTACGCCACGGGGCACTCAGATAGTCACTGGGCAGTAGAAACATGCCTTGTGAAGCTTACAGCCTGGCACAAGGTTCTTAGCGAAGGCTCTGTGAGGTTTCTGTGAGGTCTACGGACCCCCTCACCCCCAAAATCGAATGCACAATTTAATGTGTTTGTGTGTGCCTATGCTTTTTGGGAGGGTGTCAAAGTTCTCTTTAGATTATCCATGGAATCTGGGACCAGAAAAAAGCTTAAGAACCTGGGGCCAGGCCGGGCGCGGTGGCTCAAGCCTGTAATCCCAGCACTTTGGGAGGCCGAGACGGGCGGATCACAAGGTCAGGAGATCGAGACCATCCTGGCTAACACGGTGAAACCCCGTCTCTACTAAAATACAAAAAATTAGCCGGGCGTGTTAGCGGGCGCCTGTAGTCCCAGCTACTCGGGAGGCTGAGGCAGGAGAATGGCGTGAACCCAGGAGGCGGAGCTTGCAGTGAGCTGAGATCCGGCCACTGCACTCCAGCCTGGGCGACAGAGCGAGACTCCGTCTCAAAAAAAAAAAAAAAAAAAAAAAAAAGAACCTGGGGCCAATAAGGTAGCAACACTCCGATGCCTTGTGAAGTCCATTCTAGAACACAGAGCTTCCGATTTGAGTCTTCTACTTTTTCAGGCTACCTCTTTGCTATCAAGTAATAGCGAAGAGGGCAACTTGAGTTTCTCCAGAAATGGAGAATAGACTGGCATTCGAGAATTAGAGTCACCTGGCACTGGAAGTCCACCCAGCCTGACTGGGAGAGAGTATCCAGGATATATACTCAGGGTGGGGAGCGGGAGGGAAAGGGTTAACAGTCAGGTCCTGTGGGATTAAAGGATTTCCTACACTGTGTTTATTACTTCTTTCCATCACTTAAAAACAAGTTTCAACATTGTCCCAATTCTGATCCTGGGTTTTACTTGGATCCACACTGAGAAAAATAATTCATTACGGCAGCCCCAAACTATCAGAAATTAGCAGGCGGGGAAAAAAGTTTCCATTCCATACTAATTTGCTACAGTTTTAAAGGCCACCGTCTGTCTAAAAACAAGGGTGTTCCTTAACTGAGGCCATTGTCCTCATTTCCAGATGCTCCAAGACAGCAAACAATGACAATGATGCTGCTGCCAACATTTGACACCCAATATTATCAAGCCCAAATTCTGTGTGCTGGGCTCTTAATGATAAGCTTTACCCAAACTTATCTCATTTAATCCTCACTCCAGTCCTATGAAGCAGGGGCATTATCATCTCCAGTTCAGAGATGACAAAATTAAGCCCCAGAGAGGTTAAACAGCTGCCCAAGAACACACCGCAAGTCAGTGACAGTGCCAGGATTCAAACCTGATCTATCTGACCCGAAAGACAGGGCTGTAGACCAGGGCCGCTAAAAGTATGTCCACAGACCACCTGCAAACTGTTAAGTTGTGGGTCCTTACCAAATAAGTACAGAAAAAGAAAGGAAGGAAGGATTTTAAAATGTTTATAGCAATCTGACATTAGCACAATATCCAAGCATGTGATCTGTGGACTTCCCTCTTAGAACAGGGTATAGACCAGTCTGGATGTTCTCAGACTGGCTCAGACTGGTCATGCTCATCGGTCCCTGAACTAAGGAATAGAACACGTTGTCCTTCACCTCAGATACTTTGAGAAGCTCTGTTTTGAAGCACTGCAAAGACGGGGCATAGAAGACACTCAAACAAGGTTCAGCACGTCCCCAGCTGTCCCTGCAGCATCCAAAGTCTTCTAGCACAGCATTTCTCAGACTGTCTTTCTCTCTCTTTCTTTCTTTCCTTTCTTTTCTTTTCTCTTTTCTTTCTTTCTTCTTTCTCTTTCTTTCTCTCTCTCTCTTTCTTTCTTGAGATGGAGTTTCGCTCTTGTTGCCCAGACTGGAGTGCAGTGGCGCAATCTCAGCTCACTGCAACCTCCACCTCCTGGGTTCAAGCGATTCTCCTGCCTCAGCCTCCCGAGTAGCTGGGATTACAGGCAGGCGCCACCACGCCCAGCAAATTTTGTTTGTATTTAGTAGAGACAGGGTTTCACCATGTTTGTCAGGCTGGTATCGAACTCCTGGCCTCAGGTGATCCACCGTCTTGGCCTCCCAAAGTGCTGGGATTACAGGCTTGAGCCACCGCGCCCGGCCCATGATTCTCTATTTCTAACCAGGTGATATCAGCGCTGCTGGTCTGGGGACCTGACTTTGGGTAGCAAGTCTCCAATTGCACAAGCAGACCAGAGCCAACGAGGCTGATGCTGCAAACTTCACGTGGCAAACAAGTCGGACTCCAGCAAAGGCTCACCAGTTAGCACGGGCTGTGAGGAGGCCAGAAGGTAGCCCTTACAAACACCTTTCCCCAACTCCAGGCCGAGTCTGGGATGCCCAGGGGCCCTTTTATCCTGAGTCAGAAACTAAAGCCCTTTCAGTCCCAGGGGTTTAACCGAAGGCAGAGAAAAGCAGCTCAGAAGCCGTTGCAAACATTGTGAGGAACGCTACCCACAACCACAGCCAAGAGGAGGGAGCATTTTGAGAAAACTGTGCCCACTTCTTTGGTTCTGCTCAAGCCAGACTGAAGCTGGGTCTCAGACAGTGATGGCCTGGGAGAATCACACATGTGTTTGGACAGCACTTTCTACTTCCTAAAAAGAAGAAGATACCCACATCTATCGTGAGAGCTGAGAAATCTAATTAAAAGCTGGAAGAAGCCTCAGAGGAAGGGATGTGCTGTGGTCAACACAGGAGGGCAGAAATGACCCCTCTGTGACCAGTCCTGTAGCCAGAAAGAGCCACACAGAGTCCAACTCCAAAGGGGGAATGGTCCCCACTTCCTGCAGGTAACCTTCCCATGACCTGCTCTACTCCCTGGAAATTCTTGACACTAAAAACCTTCTTCTTTAGTGCCAACCTCAGTCTCTCCTAGTTCCATTTCTGGCACAAGGACTGAAGGGCTTATTAAAGGGGCTGGCCGGGTGCAGTGGCTTATGTCTGTAATCCCAGCACTTTAGGAAGCCGAGATAGGCAGATTACTTGAGCTCAGGAATTCGAGACCAGCCTAGGCAACATGGCAAAACCATGTCTCTACAAAAAATACAAAAATTAGCTGGAGGTGGTGGCACACACCTATAATCTCAGCTACTTGGGGGCTGAAGTGTGGGATCGCCTGAGCCTGGGAAGTGAAGGCTGCAGTGAGCTGTGTTCACACTCCAGCCTGGGTGACTAAGCAAGATCCTGTTTAAAAAAGAAAAGAAACAAAAAAAGCGGGAGAGGTGCAATTCGCAGGAAAAACCCCAGATCTCCCATTCATTCAGGGCAGTCGCTCATTCATTCAAAAACATTGATGAAGCCACTGCCACATGCCGGGCACTGTCAGGAAGCGAGCACAGAGGCACAGGCTGGGGCCTTCTCCTTACCCTCCTCTAAAGAAGTGGGGAATAAGCAATAAACGGGTCATGAGGCCGTTAACTAAGTCAAAGGGCACTGCTGTTCCTGCAGTGGCGGAGGGGTGCGGGGGGAGCGGAGGGAAGTGAGTTGCTGGGCAGAAGCTCTCACATATGCATGGACTCAAGGAAAGCCTGCCCGAGGGTGGGACTGGGTATTGAAGTTGATGGTGGCTGACAGATCTCCTTCACTTTACTCACAGAGGGCCAAGAAAGGCCTGAGGGTTAGTAACACACAAAGGAACACAGTCAGAGGGACTTCATGTCCTGACCAAAGGTGTCTCAACAAGACACAATTGCGAATCCAGGGAGGATCCAGCTGAAAAGCCTCCTCTGGATTGCAGAGGACCCCCATGAAACCACGAGCCTCTTTCTCCTTTGCAAAAATCAAATCATATTCTCCTACCTCCAAACCCTGCCATGTGCTGCTTCCCTACACAATGCCCCCAACCCTGCTCCTCTCACCCAGTTGTGTCCTTCCCTCTTTCAGAATTCTGCTTAAAATGTGTCTCTAGGCTGGGAGCGGTGACTCATGCCTGTAATCCCAGCACTTTGGCAGGCCGAGGCAGGTGCATTGCCTGAGGTTAGGAGTTCGAGATCAGCCTGGCCAACATGGTGAAATCCTGTCTCCACTAAACACACACACACACACAAATAGTTGGGTGTTGTGGTGCATGCCTGTAATCCCAGCTACTCGGGAGGCTGAGGCACAAGAATCTCTTGAACCCGGGAGGTGGAGGTTGCAGTGAGCCAAGATCGCATGACAGCACTCCAGCCTAGGCAACAAAGTAACACTGTGTCTGGAAAAAAAAAGGCCAGACACAGCGGCTCACGCCTGTAACCCCAGCACTTTAGAAGGCCGAGATGGGTGGATCACGAGGTCAGGAGATCGAGACCATCCTGGCTAAGACGGTGAAACCCCATCTCTACTAAAAATACAACAAAAATTAGTCCCAGCTACTCAGGAGGCTGAGGCAGGAGAATGGTGTGAACCCGGGAGGCGGAGCTTACAGTGAGCTGAGATCACACTACACCCCAGCCTGGGCGACAGAGCGAGACTCTGTCTGAAAAAAAGAAGTCTGTTGGGGGGCCAAGGTGGGTGGATCATTTGAGGTCAGGATTCCAGACCAGCCTGGCCAACATGGTGAAATCCCATCTCTACTAAAAATACAAAAATTAGCTGGGCGTGGTGGTGAGCTCCTGTAATCCCAGCTACTTGGGAGGCTGAGCCAGGAGAATTGCTTGAACCCAGGAGGCAGAGGTTGCAGTGAGTTGAGATTGTGCCACTGCACTCTGGCCTGGGCAACAAGAGCAAAACTCTGTTGTTAAAAAAAAAAAAAAAAACCAAGCCTGGTCCAGGCGCTAGAGCAAGGGTTCTCAACCTTAGGCACAATTGACATTTGGGGCTAGAGAGTAATAGAGAGTAAGGGGCTGTCCTGTATATTGGAAGATGTTTAGCAGCATCCCTGGCCTCTACCCACAAATGCCCATAGTAACATCACCCCGTGTTGTAACACTGACAATGTCTCCTTGGGGGCATTCCCACTTGTGAACCACTGCACTAGACAGATGGTTCTCAACCCTGGCTGCCCAACAGAAACACCTGGGCAACGTATAAAACTTACCTATGCCTGGGCCCCACCCAGCACTAGCAGAATCAGACAGCCTCACGGGCAGCAAGGTGGAGAACCACTGAATAGAGCTGCTCTGGATATTTTGGACCTCTTAGCCGGTCTAAGATTCTACAAGTAAACAACAACGTCTGTAACTTTATATAGCCCTGATGTTCTAATGTGTTGGTCAGTCCCTCCATTAGACCAAATCTCTCCAGAAGCAGGAACCGTATCTTGTTTTTCCCTGCCTCCACAAAGCTGTCTGCAGTGCCTCTTATTTTATACCAATCAAAAAAGCTGGGCAAGTTCATGAGCCCCCCTCCACCCCAATCTCAGATGAAGAAGCCACTTTCATCTCTCCTAGTTCAACAGCATATGACAAGGGAGAATTTGCAAAGGGAGGAAGGGACAGAAGAGATAGGAATCCAGGAGGACCCAGCCACCTGATCTGGCCTTGGAATGAGACCCTTCGTGCTCTCTTCCAGCTGTGGGAAAAGCTTGCTGAGCTGCTGGGATGCTGGGCTACGTATACGCATACTTCCTGAGTCCCACCTCTCCTGGCCAGACTGGGAGGCATGAGGCTGGGATCTTCAGCAGTAAGCTCCCGTCTACCAGATCAGATGCTGCATTCCCCAGGCCGACAGTGACTCGAGAACAAATGAACGCAGGCCCAGAACAGCTCTATTTGGAGCCTGACTTATGGGCTGGGATCTTTATCCCCACACCTCCTTCAAGAATCCCTAAGAGCATCTGGGGACCTGGCTGAGAGAGGCCAACCCAATGTTAACAAATGTAGTCATGTCTGCCTCCTGCTCCTCTCCCCATCCTGCTCACCACCTCTTCAGATAAGGCAAAGAGGAATGCAGTGTCAAGAAAGAATATTTAAAGCCAAGGTTGGAGGACTGCTTGAGCCCAGGAGTTTGAGACCAGCCTGGGCTGGGCAACATAGCGAGACCTCTTCTCTACAATATAAAAATAAAGGTCAGGTGCAGTGGCTCACACCTGTAATCCCAACACTTTGGGAGGCTGAGGCGGGCAGATCATGAGGTCAGGAGTTCAAGACCAGCCTGGCTAGTATGGAGAAACCCCGTCTCTACTAAAAATACAAAAATTAGCTGGGCGTGGTGGCGCGTGCCTAGAGTCCCAGCTACTCGGGAGGCTGAGGCAGGAGAACGGCTTGAACCCAGGAGTTGGAGCTTGCAGTGAGCCGAGGTCACGCCACTGCATTCCAGGCTGGGAAACAGAGCAAGACTCCGTCTCAAAAAAATAAATAAATAAATAAAAATAAAAATAGCCGGGCATGGTGGTGCACACCTGTAGTCTCAGCTACTTGGGAGGCTGAGGCAGGTGTATTGCTTGAGCCCACGAATTCCAGGTTATAGTGAGTCATTATTGTGACACTGTACTCCAGCCTGGGCAATATAGCAAGACCCTGTCTCTCTAAAAGAAAAGGAAGACAATATTTGGATATGAACCCCTATCTTTTTTAAGAAGTGGAAGTGCATTTGTCATCTCATTTTTTAACAGAAACATAGAGAATACCTTAGAGGGGCAGACATGCCATCCTTCCCAATTATTTTTTTGAGACAGAATCTCACTCTGTTGTCCAGGCTGGCATGCAGTGGCGCGACCTCGGCTCACTGCAGCCTCCGCCTCCCAGATTCACACAATTCTCCTGCCTCAGCCTCCCGAGTAGCTGGGATTACAGGCGTGCCCCGCCATGCCCGGCTAATTTTTGTATTTTGAGTAGAGGCGGGGTTTCGTCATGTTGGCCAGGCTGGTCTCAAACTCCTGAGTTCAGGTAATCCACCTGCCTCAGCCTCCCAAAGTGCTGGGATTACAGGCATGAGCCACTGCACCCAGCCCGTTCCAGATTTTTACACTTGGGTTAAGCTTACAGACAAAATGATGGGGATAGAATCCAGGGACCAAGCTCCCCAAGACAGCAAAGGCTATTCAAGTACCCGCGATCGGCTTTCTTACTAAAACTCACTGGCTAATACACAAGAATGCAGATTGCCAATGTGTTTACCTTACATTTAATGAATGGTTTAGCGTTTTCTCTGAGATTTTGCTTATTTGATATTCCATGCCAACAGGATGAGCAATCCTTAAAGATCTGCTTCAGGCGGCCCCAGCTAGCTTGCTGAAATCAGTGTAGAGCAGTGAAGCCTTCTATCCTGAGTGACCAGCATGACAGTGATTTTTTTTGTTTTAAGCTTCCTTCCCTTCCATTAGACACACACACATACGCGCACGCGCACGCGCGCACACACACACACACACACACACACACACACACACCCTGTTGCCTAGAGACTGGACACATTCCTGGTGCTTACTCTTCTTTTCATTCTCCAGAAGCAGGAGCTTTGGAAACTGGGGCCTCCAGGAAATATGCCTGGGGCCGGGGTGAAGGGGGTCCAGGAGTGACATTTCCTCACAGTCAGGCCCGCCCCATCCCCCGCTGCCCTCCTTTTCCTCCCGAGGTTTGAAAAGCCCCAGCAGGCTGGAACTGAAAGGCTTCCACAGGGAACAAAACAAGGCCCCCTTTGAAAGCCTGTGTTTACCCCGGGTGCAGCCAGGGGTTGCCATGGTCACGGTCCACCTTGGCGGGCCAGGCCTGCCTGGAGCAGCTTCAGCGCCTGGCCGTCCCACCCCAACTCCTTCCTAGGGGATCCTACTGGCACCCCTCTCCCGGGCCCCCTTGACTGCTGGAAGCATGGATTTTCATCAAGTCCCCCAAGCTGAAAACATAATCCTGGAGAGACTGAAAGAGGATTAAGCCTCCCTCTGGGGCTCCTGAGAGAAAGACCAGGGGACTTGACCAGCCCTGCCCACATCCACCTCCGCTGCTGCTGTCCTGTCTCCTGGGCCAGTGACCCACCTGCTGCTAATGAGAATGACTTATTTATGTCATTCATTATCGCTATGTCCTGGAGCCAAGCAGCATCAGGGGAGGCCAGACTGGGGGCGGGGCAAAGAGGAAAGGGAGGGTCTCTCCTCTCAGCCTCAACCTGAACCTGTCAGGCCCTGTGGGCTGCGGGAAACCACAGGGGCCTTGTAACCCAAGGACAGAGGCGGCTGAGGACACGGCGGGACAGTGTGGACTCCCAGGGCCCCAGAGTGCACAAGCCTGGCCAGGGAAGCTCAGCCCTCCCCGGCTCCACATTCCTCCTTTGGCCCTTCCCCAGGAGAAGCCAGAGGGAGCAGAGGCTCTAAATAATTCAGCCCTCAAATTGCTCTGTGGTCAGAGCTTCTTCATTTATTTTTTCACTCTCCAGGCTCCACAGTTTCGCAATGGAAGCACTTTAATCCCAGCCCTCACAACCAGGTGCCTCTCATGCCCCCGGCCCAGGATGGCAGAGAAGGAGGCACCCAACTTCTAGGATTCTGCAGACTCGTCCCTATGGTTCAACACATCTTGAGGCCTCCGGGACAGTGGCTGGTACGCAGATGGGCAGTGGGAGGAGAGGAGGCAGTGCTGGCTCCAGGGCTGTTTCCACAGAGCATGGCACTACTGCGCTGGCAGAACTGGATTAATAGAAAGACCTGAGCCACCACCTGGGTAAGGCTCAGACCCCCCTCTGTCAGCAGCTCCACTCTCCTGCCCACTGCCACTCCAGCTTCCTGTCTACCCTTTCTCAGGGCTTCTTCCTGCACCCCCCAGCCCATCCTGCCCCCACACAGCAGACGGAGTCTCGCTCTGTCACCAAGCTGGAGTGCAGTGGCATGATCTCGGCTCACTGCAACCTCCGCCTCCTGCGTTCAAGTGATTCTCCTGCCTCAGCCTCCCAAGTAGCTGGGACTATAGGCACGTGCCACCACGCCCAGCTAATTTTTGTATTTTTAGTAGAGACAAGGTTTCACCACATTGGCCAGGATGGTCTCCATCTTTTGACCTCGTGATCCGCCCACCTCAGCCTCTCAAAGTGCTACGACGTCAGCCACTGCGTCCGGGCCTCATTCGTACTCTTAAAGGGCCTGGGCACCCTGCCATGGGTCACTGGGATCAGCCTGGCCTCAGCTTCTATTAATAATAGTAGTTAATATTTGATTACACATTCATTTCATGTAATCCTCACAATAACCACACAAAGCAGGTACTATGAATATCCTCATTTCACAAATGAGGAAACTGAAACTCAGGGAGGTTTAGAAATCTGCCCAGAGACCTGGTGCAGTAGCTCACACCTGTCATCCCAACACTTTGGGAAGCCGAGGTGGGAGGATCGCTTGAGTCCAGGGGTTCAAGACCAGCCTGGGCAAAATGGTGAAATCCCATCTCTACAAAAAATACAAAAATTAGTGAGGTGTGGCAGCATGCACTTGTAGTCCCAGCTACTCAGGAGGCTGAGGTAGAAGGATGCTTGAACCTGGGAGGTCTAGGTTGCTATAAGCGAGATTGTGCCACTGCTCTCCAGCCTGGGTGACAAAGTGAGACCCTGTCTCAAAAACACAGAAAAGAAAACAAATCTGCCTAGAGGCTGGGCACAGTGGCTCACACCTGTAATCTCAACACTTTAGGAGGTTGGTAGGATCACTTGAGCCTAGGAGTTCAAGACAGCCTGGGCAACATGGCAAGACCCTGTCTCTACAAATAATTTTTAAAATTAGCCAGGCATGGTGGTGAGTGCCTGTAGTCCCAGCTACTCAGGGAAGCTGAGGTGGGAAAATCCCTTGAGCCCAGGGGATCCAGGCTGCAGTGAGCTGCGGTGGTGCTACTGCACTCCAGCTGAGATGACAGAGAGAGACCCTGTCTCAAGAAAAACTAAAAAATAAATCTAAAAATCTGCCTAGGTAGGAAATAAGCATGAGAAGCCAAAAAATATAATAAAATAATTGTAATTAAAAATTTGTTGTAATCTGCCTAGATCACACAGAGAGTGAAGAATAAGACTCAAAGCCAGTCGCCTAATCCCAGTCTTCAGGCCTTAACCCCCATGCCATATGGACACAGGCTGCACACACAGGATCCTCAAGCCCAGATGAGGTAACTTGCTCACAGGCACACAGCTAGGGACCAACGTGCCATATCCGGACTGACATCCTTTCTCCATTACACAGTTCCAAGTGTAGAAGCATCTGTACTTACACAGGTGATAAATACACATTTACTCTCTGGTTTATGATGTCATGGCCTAACACCCTATAAACCTAGCTTAACCCCAGCAATGCCCTGTGCTGGCCCTGGCCCTGACCACTCCCTCCCATCCCTGCTCCATGGCCTTCCAACAAACAGCTCACCTGCCTCCACCAAGACTTTTAAATTCTCCCTCACAGAGTTATAATCCTTCCCATGCACCTTTAGGGCAGTGCAATCTCCATGATTCCTAATGAGAGCCCTGGCACTACCATACCAGAGCACATGTATGCAATACCTGACAGTTCTCAGTGTTCTAACAGACATTACCCAGCCAGCTCAGCAACCTTGAACCAGCCAAACATGGACACCAGCTTTTTATTTTGTTTTTAAATTTTATTTATTATCATTTATTTATTTTAAGACAGAGTTTCGCTCTTGCTGCCCAGGCTGGAATGCAATGGTGCGATCTCAGCTCAGCACAACCTCCACCTCCGGAGTTCAAACAATTCTCCTGCCTCAGCCTCCCAAGTAGCTGGTATTACAGGCATGCACCACCACGCCCAGCTAATTTTGTATTTTTAGTAGAGATGGGGTTTCTCCATGTTGTTCAGGCTGGTCTCGAACACCTGACCTCAGGTGATCTGCCCGCCTCAGCCTCCCAAAATGCTGGGATTACAGACATGAGCCACCGTGCCCGGGCTTTTTTTTTTTTTTTTTAAGAGGGAGTCTCGCTCTGTCACCCAAGCAGGAGTGCAGTGGCATGACCTTGGCTCACTGCAACCTCCACCTTCTGGGTTCAAGCGATTCTCCTGTCTCAGCCTCCAGAATAGCTGGGACTACAGGAGTGTGTCACCACACCTGGCTAATTTTTGTATTTTAGTAGAGACAGGCTTTCATCTTGTTGGCCAGGCTGGTCTTGAACTCCTGACCTCAAGTGATCTGCCCGCCTTGGCCCCTCAAAGTGCTGGAATTGCAGGCGTGAGCCACCATGCCCTGTCTAGCTTTTTATTTTTTTGAGACAAGATCTCAGTCTGGGTGAAGACTGGAGTGCAGTGGAGCAATCCCAGCTCACCGTAGCCTTGAACTCCCGGGCTCAGGTGATTCTCCCACCTCAGCCTCCCAAGTAGCTGGGACTACAGGCACACACCACAATGCCCAGCTAATTTTTCAAATTATGTGTAGAGATGGGGGTCTCACTATGTTGCCCAGGCTGGTCTCAAACTCCTAGTGATCCTCCCGCCTTGGCCCCACAGAGTGCTGAGATTACAGGCGAACCATTTCGCCTGCCCTGAACAGCTTTTGGAGGTGTCTGACCAACTCATATCCCTCTTATGAGGACCGCCGCCACTCCCATTCACAGGGGAAAGCTCCTACCCCATGGTGCTGTGTGATCATGCCCTCCTGGTCCCAGCTGACTGGCCCAGTGGTAGACAGCTGATCCACACGAGCCCATCAGACTCTCTCCTCAGGATTTCACATCAAGGTTCAGACGCTATTCGGTCTCTGAGGGTTACTGGAAAGCGGACAGGTGTATTTGGGAGCTGAGGGGCCACACCACCTGGTGCATGTCCACAGCAGCAGCGGCGTCCTGCAGGTGCACCATGCAGACTCACTGAGAACAGCTGCGCCAGCCACCCCCACCACCCCTACACACACCTCCGGCACTTGGGAGACCAGGCACTTCCTCCTTTGAGTCTTCAATTCCCCCATGGCTTCAAATAGCTCAAGCTGGTTTCTGTTACTTGCCTTCAGTAGAGTCTGAACTGAGAGACAAGCTGGCGTTACTATCCTCCCTGTACAGATGAGGAAAGAGGCTCTAGAGGTGACTAAATGAACATCATATAGTCAACATGTAATAAAGGAACCGTTAAAAACTCTGCCATGTGACTCTCCAGTGCCATCCCATGCCTCCTTCCCTGGATTAAAGGGAGTGGCAGGTATTCCCTTTCTGTCGGTGTTAAAAAAAAAAAACAAATGGTGGCACAGTAAGCCATTCAGCCAGAGGCACTCCAATGGACTGAAGCTGGAAACAAGAAATTCAAAATCCTCTTCTTTAGAACTGCAAAGACAGCTCTTCTCTCCTCTGCATTTCCCAGCCTTCCTTGCAGTGAGGTCGGCCCCATGTGACCAGCTCTGGGCAATGTGAATGGAAGTAACAGGTGTCAGTTTCCTCCATCTCTCTCCTCCCCTCCCGCAGTAACCTTGAAGGACCTATATTCCAGATGATGTGGCTACAGATGGAGGTGGACTGCCTGACCCACAAGACTTTCCATGAGCAAAAAATAAACCTAGATGGTGTCAAGCCCCGGGATGTCAGGATTTGATTATTCCTGCAGCATAATCCAGCCTCTCCTGACTGAAGCACAGGAATTTTTCAGCCTGGGCCCTTCAACAGGATGCTGCATTCATTTGTTTAACATTCATCTGTTTAACAAATATTTCTGGAGCACCAGTGCCAGGTGCTGTCATGGGTATAATCAAGGGCACAGTCGTTTTTTAAAAAATACAACAGCTACCCTTAAGAAGCACCCTATCTGGTGACTCATAAGCCCCACTTGGGACTAAAAGAAACAGTCCTACAGGTGCAAAGCAGAACTCCCACGCAGCCCCTGGCTAACCTGAGCCCCATAGAAGCTAAGCTGCCAGGCAAAGACAGCTTGTCGTAGTGACTCCAGGAGGGTGGCAGCCAAGAGTGAGTTCACACCAGGCTTTCACATCCAAGGCTCTACCAACTCTACAAGTGCTTCCTCTGCTCTGGGCACATACAGAGGGGAGCAGGCATCAAGGAGGAGTCGTCAAGAGAGCAGGTGGCTGATGGAAAACTGAAGCAGCAAAAGACACCGCTCATCTTCTCCACCCTCCTCTGCAGCAGAAATGTCTCCTCTGGGAATCATCTCCCTGTTTCATTTTAACTGGAAAAGTCCCCCATGATTGAGCTTTTCTCCCCCTACCCCACATAGCTGAGGACTGAGCAGAGAAGTCATATTCTGTCAGGAACTGGTGTCTGGGTATAGTCTCCTTTCTTTACGCCAAAAGCTAGATAAGAAGTTAGGTAGACAGGGTTGCCATACACAGTTATGCAGGCTGTTCACTACAACGCACCCATCCAAAGGGGCAAATGGAGCTAGAATCCAGCCTACACTCTGCTTAGCAAGTTGTGTGCCCTAGAGGAAGGGCACCTTCTTCTAATTCACCCAAAGGTGTCTGCTGTATGCCACAGAAGAACTGGGGCCAGGGCTTCTCCATAACAGCAAAGGGAAGTTACTACACTAACCTCTCTACTTTTGTAGATTTTTGACATTTTTCACAGTAAAAGGTTAAAACCAAAACCAAATAAACACCCCACCAAGTGAGTGGGTGTGTTACTTGGCCAGGTTACTTAACCCTCAGCCTCAGTTCCCATATCCAAAAAGATAATAATCCCTGGCTCCTAGGGTCAGCATAAGGACTAAATTAAATTACATAAGTAGCATGTTTGACATGGAGCAAGTCCTCTTACAAATGGGAACTATTAACAGTAGCCACTGCTGATGGCTGGGGCCAGGAAGGAAAACGAGGTGAATGGGGACAGAGGGACATTGTCTAAAAAAGCGAGCCTTTGGGAAATGTGTGCCGAGAAGTCAGAGTCCGAAAATACGACCACCCTATTCATGTTCCTAAATTGAGTTTGGGAGGCAGGGCTGGTCTGAAGGAGTTCTCATGCAACCCCTTCTTCATTGGCAGCCTTTACACTTCCCTGGGGACCCCAGGCTTGGCTCAGAATCCAAATTAAGGTCAGTGATCCACAGAAAGGCCACAAAGAGTGGCTTAGAAAACGATGTGCTCGGCCGGGCGCAGTGGCTCAAGCCTGTAATCCCAGCACTTTGGGAGGCCGAGACGGGCGGATCACGAGGTCAGGAGATCGAAACCATCCTGGCTAACACGGTGAAACTCCGTCTCTACTAAAAAATATGAAAAACTAGCCGGGCGAGGTGGCGGGTGCCTGTAGTCCCAGCTACTCGGGAGGCTGAGGCAGGAGAATGGCGTGAACCCGGGAGGCGGAGCTTGCAGTGAGCCGAGATCGTACCACTGCACTCCAGCCTGGGCGACAGAGCAAGACTCTGTCTCAAAAAAAAAAAAAAAAAAAAAAAAAAAAAAAA